>NC_135761.1:2819701-2942201 GCF_052425735.1 Oculina patagonica | reverse complement strand
AACGTATACTACCATTTACCAGACGTCTTTTCATGAGATGATGCCAAAGATTTAATAAAAATACATCCAACTGGGCTTTTGTTTAAACCAGGGTGCTTTCCAGGGCTCAAGACTTATATTTTTGCTAGCTAGCCTATTGGCTAGTGACAGCTTTGATTTCACTAGCCAAAACCAATTTTCTACTAGCCAGAATTCTCAAACTAACATGGGTTTGGGCAGAGATACTTTGCTACCTTAACTGGTTCCGTTATCATTATCTGTAGGGTTAATTTTAGGTTACTTTTAGGTTATTTCAGCTTGTCCTCAGTCTTTTTTAATTTTATAAGGGACGACAGTGTACTTGTGAGTTTTCGTCTCTCAGAGTCGATTTCGATGTATGGTTTACTTCCAATCAAATTCCTGAAATTTTTACTAGCCATTTTGGCTAGTTAAAGGTCAGAACCTGCTTGCCAAAACTGCATTTGTACTAGTGTTTGGCTTGTTGGCTACTGTTAGTCTGGAGCCCTGCTTCCACAGTTTTTGAATGTTTAGTTGTTCAGCCAGGCCCTTACCCAAAGTGTTCAGTGATGTTAGAATTGACACCCTGGTTAACGTTTAGTCCTGGATTTCATTTGTGTTAGTAAGGTTTTACTCAAACATGGTTTATTCCTAGGTATCTCAGGAGATCTTGGATAACGTTGTAGAGAAAACTGATTTCTTGGCATGCATGAAAATGAAGGAGTTTTCTTCAAAGAAAGACAATTCAAACAGGTTTGCTGTTAACACAGTGGGTATATCATTTGATACATTATTTTATGACAATTACCAACCACACAGCTACAGTAAGTGTTCAGTGTCACATCCAATTGCACATGAATTCTCCAAGACATGATTTTGCTGTTGTGAGACCAAAACAGTTGCAGTCACGATTCACTGAATGAATCAGGAGAGACACATTTGTTCTTTGATTTCTAATTGTGTCTTTTATTTGTTTAGTTGTTGTGTTCTAGAGATTATAAGAAGACTAAAGGATATCCCATGGACGGCAATAAAAAGGTTTTTCTCAAGACAACTCAACAGGCTTTTTACAATGCAATCAGAATTAGGTAAAGAAACATAGAACATATTATACTAGCTTCTACGAGTATCCATGGTTTCCTTAGCAATTTCACTGGACTGACTTATCCCCGTTCCTCCAGCCTAATCTCGTATGGTTTGAAAGAAGTGACGTTCACTATAATTTTTTTATGCATATGTGCAGAGTCTTTGTTTGCTTGTTTTTTAAATAAGAAAAACGTTTTTAGGCTGAACGTAATAATTTTGATAATCTAACCGAGCTGTGAAATAGTTTGATGTTGAACGACAGATTGTTTCAGATGTTTGTTCGGCTATGTGGCACTTGTTGCTACAAAAATGACTTTGGTCTTTCATTCAAATGTGGCACAATCAGCTAAATTTCATGTGCTATTTCTGTATAAAAATATGGAATCTGTTTTGCATTGGTTGAACAAGGTCAACTGTGGTGTCTCAAAATGAACCACTGTTCACGCTAGAATGGGGAATAGCTAATGTAGCAAAACGTAACAATCGTCTCGGTTAAGGCTGTGATATGATCTCTTTGTTTGGATTAAATTTAATATACTGTCATATCGTTTGATTGTAGAAGACCCAGAATACTATCAGGCTTTTTGTAATCAAACGAAATTGAAGTTCTCAGCTCTTAGTGAGACAACAAGAACAGTATTGGAGCAGGTAAATGTTAACAATTGTCAATGTCATCTCACTGAGTGGAATAAGTTCTGTTAAAAACAATTAAACGTAGTCTGGCAACTTAAGTAATCGTCTTTTCATTACTTAATGTGTAATTAAGTGATGGTTACACAAGTTTTACAAAGTGTGACTTTATGTTGCAATATGAGCTATACCTCGTGCATTTTGGTATTGCATCAGCTTTCTGTGTCCATGTATATATATGAGCATTCGATAGCTTTGTTACAAGGACTGCTTCCTCAAATCGAACTTGCTGACATTTTCAACATCTCTCTTTCGTTTGTCAGCAAAGAGCGCATCGTTTTACTTAAAATTAAGAGGGGACTAACACTTATTACTATTGATATTAAATCGTAGTTGAGTATATGCAGAAATGTGTAGTTTCTTTCCCCAATCATGTTAACTTTGATGATGTTTTAGTTTCTTTTAGTTTTTGATCCACTGTCTGTTATGGGGTCTCTAAAGAATGCTTTTCTAAAGGACAAGGCATGTGTCTGTGTTTATCTTATAGTAGCATGAATTCTGATTGTACCGTGACATCATTTCTGCGAACTTTTTTCTATTTTAATTTAATAAATGACATACTGGACGTTTGCTGTTGTGTTATTTTTCAGATTAATTTTGAAGGTGTCCTTGCATTCATCTCGGTGTTTGTGGTTCTTGTGAAGGAGGCCGCATCCATGCTTGAAGGTATAAGCTTGATACATTAGACATCTTTTCAAGTCGTTGCAATTTGTATTGATAATAATTACGAACCTAATCTGCACAACTTTGTTTTAACAGTTTGCTCTTGTTCGTACGTGCATATAATAAGTTTTGGGGGGGGAGTACTGCGAATTGTTTTATTGTTTTTCAAAGGTTATGTCAATGATTTGGTAAACGAATCACTAAATAACAATGACAGTCGTTCTCTAAGTGTTGCGTTTTTGGTGATAAGGCAAGTTTCACTACAAGGAGGACATGTTTTTCAGCCCTATGTAACTTGGTTTCAGGTATGTGTTTCCGTGGCAGTTGTGGTTAAATTGTTGCTTTTCAATTTGGTTTGAAATTTTTTAGACCAGTTAGATCAACTTTGTTTGTATAATTTAGCTGAAGGCTGCAGTAACACTTGTACTCGAAATCCCTGGGTCTGAGTTTTGTATAGAAACCCGTTTAAAAGATTTGTATAGATGTTAACACTTCAAGACTGATTTTTAATGTACATAAAGATGGATCACTTCGAGCAATCATGTAACCGTGCACCACAATCATTAACCGTGCATGAACCCTAGAACTTTCAACCACAGTGATAATCAATTGAAAGATTGAAATCAGACCACCATTTACATCCTACCATTCAACCACATGTGGTATTCGTATTTTCTCGTGAAGGTCAGCCAATAGACAGTTCTGTATTTAACAATTTTTGAGTGAAGCCAAATCATTGGCTCCTGACTAGACGTGTTTGCTTGTGTGCACTTGGTTGGATATAAATCCCCTGTCAAATGCTGAAAAGTAGCTGGGGCATTACATGGTCCAAAGGGAAGTGCTGTATATTTAACATTTTCTCCTTGTTTCTGGGCTATTTTGATGTTTGCCAGTAAACAAGACGTTTTGGCGTTTACAGATCTATCTCGATCATCCGAAGTTCTCCAATTTGTAAACAGTGTAAGGCAAATTAGAAAGATTTTTGAAACCTAATTTATTCCTGTATATACCACACAGAATTACAGGTTGTGCTCATTGTTCCCTTCTACTACTCAAGCTCCACTTGACCAACTGGAGGTTCAATGTCATCTTTTCTTAAAACATACTTTATGCTTACGGTTAATGGATTACCATTCAAACATGCTTCAACGCTATTATTCTTTGTCTCCTCTTGTACACCCCTATTGCTGTAACTGAAAAAAGTCATCAGTAAGATGAAACGCCTCCAAAATTGCTTTTACTTTTCAATTCTGCCATTCCAGTGCCAAATGAAACATTTTAGAGAAACACAGGACAAGTCTTGATTTACACTTAACCTTTTTCCTTTTACAGAGTTCATTGATAAGAGCAAAAAGGTTAAGCCCAGCCACTTTCCCTGCGTTAAAAGTGTATCTCCATAGTAATTTCTTTACAAAATTACAGTAAAGAGCTTTTGATGGTCCTGTCGTAAATGTAGTGTTCAAGCTGTAGTACAGCAATTATACCAAGTCCTGTTCACAACCGAGTAATTGTTAACTCCTTTGTTCTACATTGTTTGCTGGTCGCAGAGTATGTTTGGTAATCAAGGGAGTACAAAGTTAAACAACAAAAAGAGTGTGCAGCTTTTTGTGAAGTTCCTTTCTGATCTTGTCCCATACGAGCCTGCTGAGTACTTGAAGGTACGTTTAGCAAATGTTAGTATCTAACGGTTTTGATTGTGCTATGTCTAATCTACAATAAAGTGTGAACCAGAGTTTTTCTATAAGCCCATAATTAATAAAACCCGACTATCGCTAATAGAAAATGAAGGCAAGTCATCTAATTTTTTAGCAGACATTCCGAAGGTTTGGAGTCCAAAGGCTTTAATTTTAGTTATTTTTTAGGCAAAATGTCAATAATTCTTTTCCCTTATTTAATGGGCAAAGCACGCCCGATTGTGTCGTATATGCGAATTAACAACGATTAGAAAACCAATCAGAATTGCAGTTTCAATAGAATAATTCTTTTCCCTTATTTAATGGGCAAAGCACATCCGATTGTGTCGTATATGCGAATTAACAACGATTAGAAAACCAATCAGAATTGCAGTTTCAATAGAACACGCTGAGTGTTTACTTAAAACAGTTAAATACCTGAAGGATTGACTTCACAGGTTTACTTTGGTATTTATTCATATCATAATCACAATTTTGTACATATACACTTTTTACCTTTTAACCGTCTTTTATTTGTAATTTTTAGACCTTTTTTATTTCACGAGAGCGTTTTAACGAGCTACGGCTCCTGAGCTCTTCGTGGTTAAATAAACTATGTCTATGTCTATGTCTATGTCTATTTCTAAACTATGGTAAACCTTTTGCAAGCCGTATAGCCATATTGGCACTGAAGGAAATTTATGAACCATGGCCAGAGAGACAACAAAGAACTGGTTGCATTTTTTGTGTAAATTGCAGCATGTGAAATTATAATTTGTTTATTCGTTAACATCTTGCCTCTGTACTACCTGTGTGTAACTAGTTAACAGTCACAACTGAGCTCTTAAGTGAAATTTTTAAAAGATTCTTTGCTCTGCTCCATCTCTCCAACCGTAGGTTCACGTTATCAAAGCTCCTCAGGTGCCTAGCAAGTTGCGCGAACTTGTCACTGACTACGTATCTTTGGCCAAAACTAGACTCATGGACCTAAAGGTAAGTTGTGGTATCTGGCTGCGTGATGTCATTTCAAGAATCAAGACATCAATGAACATAACCTTAGCCACTTTCCTATAAGTCTTGCTGAGCACATCTGCTATTACTATTATAAGTTGCTTTCGATCTACTTTTCCTAGGCTGGACTTGAAAATTGTCAGCCACCATATGGCCCCTGTTTATGCGTGAAGAGTAATAAAAATAATTGCCATGAAGTAAAAGTGATATGAAACTGATGATTTGCCGAAAATGCATCGTGCATTGTCAATCTTTGATTCTTTGTCCAGTGAGAAATTGGAAAATGTTAAGGTTTAAATGGCCCTTTTAATTTTTACTTACGAAATGTATGTTACGTTCAACAGGAGCCTGTGGAACTGATGGGAATGTATGGGGACAGTTCGGTAACGTCTGGAATGGAAGCAAAAAGTGAACATGCTAAGGTATTGGTCACAAAATACCACAAGCAAAAAAAATGTTAACAAAATACCTGTTGCATAAGTTACCTATTTAGTCTTTTATTTATACTTACAATTAAGTCAATGTATTCCTGACGCGTAAATGTATGTATTTCTTTGCCCCAGCAACTGGAACAGGCCTCTGCAGATGTTGAAAAAGTTCTTACATCTTATGAGAAAACAGGAAAAGTCCCCAGTACTGTTATGGAAGCAAGGTAAGTTTTCTAATTTGCAACCTATGAAATGTGTTCCTCAAATTTTATTTCTGAATCTGTTTACTTTCCTAGACACGTTTACCCGCTAAACACGTTGTATTGTTTTATATCATATTTTCAGTGCCTGGAAGACCATCATTTATCATTAATTGACTAGCAATGACATCCTCTTTTTTATCGTAGTATATTTAGGAAACCATATTTTATTGGGAGATTTCTGCCAGCACTGCTAACTCCCAGAAAGGTTTGTCGACATCTTGTTTTAAGCTTCCTTTGATCAAAAATATTAAACGACCTGCTTACGGAGCATTAAAATGTTTGTTAAGGTTTGCGTATTGTCACTATAAGCTATTCACAGTGTATAGGATAACATATGCATCGGGCCATAAAGTGTTTCATAGGTGCCGGAGCTTATCCCGTTTTCTGTAGCATTACGTGACTAGGAGTATTTCCCTCCCCGTGGATGGGGTGCCAGTCTATCGCAGGGATACCCACAGCATTAAGGTCGCCGGTACCCATTTATTCACCTAGATTAAGAGTGGCCAGGTGACCGTTAACTTTGACGTCTAATGCCCTGATCCTTCCACAGTGTGATTTGCAGAAGGCAAGGAAAAAAGAGTGGTAGACAATGATGCAATCGTAGCGTAGCCCAATATGTTAGATAGATTTAAGACCAATCAGAGGACAACACTTCAAGCTTTGGCCATTGCTGTTGTATACATGTTGACAGGCATGGAGAGCCGTTTCAGATGTCTTATCCCTCGTAAAAATATCACAGCCACTAGAAAACTACAAACGTCAGATGACAAAACCCAACTTGCATTTTGGTACATGTTAAAGCATCACCTATACACCAACTTGTTTTTAAGATGAAATAACTATTCTAGGTTCCAGATGAACCGGATGTAAGAGCTGAGCTCATCGACGTACTAAGCAAGTAAGTATATTTTCCAAAAACGTGTTAACACCTTAGTTAATAAATTTAAGCATCGTGTCAAAAACATTTTTACGAGCTTTTGAATTAATTTTTTAGTAGCTGGAAGTTTTGTTTGACGGATTTGTTCTTCTTGTTCGCGTCCGCGTTATTTCAAGAATCTAAAAACAGTATCTTTCTTGGCAAATGCAACTTGAAGACAAATATCCTAACATAGATGAAGAAAAGATCGTGCAATTACTTTTTTTTCCATTCCAGGGCCGGTAAAATTCCTAAGAACATGCTGTCTGCATATCAATCAGCCTGCGAGAAGATCACCATTGAACAAATTGAAGGTAATGTCCTAACAATTATTATTAAACGACCCTGCCGCAACAGGGACGTTCTGTTGTACGGGGGTATAGGTTTAGGGGGTTCATTTCTTTTTGAAAAACTAGCAGAAAACGGTTCTACAAATTAAGACATCTGAAAACATTATCGTGAGGTACTGTTTGAAATGAAGAAATATGTTGCAAAGTCTTGAACTGAGATTACTCTTCGGTATGATTTAAGATCGAAGCACTTTATTGCGTCACAGACTATGGTCAAAACGTATTATTTTCACCGAAGTTTATGTTTGTGATCAAGTGTTTATACGCTTTGTTTTCAAAGATGATAGCCACTAAAGGACTACCTCACGTTCACCACATATTAAAATATTTAGTAGCCTTAAATTATTAAATTCGCAACCTTAGTTATCCTTTTCCAAGCTCCATCAAGAAAGAGTGGACAGAGGAATTGTGAACGACAAACGTATAAAATTTATGCCTGCGCATATTTATTTCATTATTTGTTCTACCTGGAAGTCTGTTATTGTTCTCATTTTAGTTGAAATAATTATCGCAAAACTGGCTTCAATAAAACACTTCTCATTGAAGTATGCCCACACGATAATAAACAATTAGACTACGAGCCCGAGTTTTCTATGAGCAAATAGTCAACGAGGCGCAGCCGAGTTGACTATCGCTCATAGAAAGCGAGGGCGAGTAGTCTAATTGTTTTAGTAGAAACTCTAAAGGATTGCAGTCCAAAACATTCAATATTGTGCACTTTGAAGACAAAAATCAAGAAAATGTACCGTTTAAAGAGCTACGCGCGCGCGCACTGTTTTCTATCGGCGAATAGAAAACAGTGGGAAAACCAATCAGATTCGCGGATTTCTAATAGAACACAGCTGAGTTTCTACTAAACCTATGTAGTTACACTTGTAAAAATTGTGACAATTCTTTAATATAAAAATGCAACTTTATTGCACATTGCAGTTGTTTTTATATTGATTGTATATCTTTTGTATGCTTTTTTTTTAAAGTGAGTTCGTCAGATGACGAAGGGACGCTGAGTGGTATGGAAAAACTTGTCAAATGTTTAGACAAGTTAACCAAGCTCATCTTAGAATCATTAAAAGCCAATGGCACATCGAAACAGTCAGGTGACGTAGAATGAACATGAGTTAATGCTCATATGAAACGAGTCATACACGGGAATTAAGGGAGAGAAATCACGTAATTATGTGGCAACTTGAATAGTTGCAAACAAAAAAGTTTTAAAGAATTCAGGTGCCAACAAGATCCGAACCATTTGACGTTGTTGATGCCGGTTTATAGCTCAGCCACTGAGCTATAAACAAAGCCAACAGGAGTTGGCCAGTTGGAGTTTGATTTATTTTTGTGAAATCGTGTCAAATATTATCTTTGAAAATGAATTTCAACATACGCTCTTTTTATATTGCAATGAGTAAGTGATATAATTAACTTTTTTCTAAAACAGTTGTCGTTCATATGTTTTCCTGTCTTTTTCCTTCTGAGGAAAAAACAGGCTTCCCCTATCAAAAAGTGATCCAAGAACTAATTGGGCCATATGCTAATAACGTCTTTCATGGTGGCATGCTTTTTCTAATTCAGCTTTTACGCCTGTTTTACCCAACTTTTTATGACGTAAATTTTCCATATTTTTTTTTCCAGGACGAATATCATCTCAGTTGTCAATCATTTCTGCAACTATCCAATCAATAACAAAGTCATGGAATGAAACGCAATTACCCAATCAGCTTGTAGAGATAGATGTTGGCAACCTGGAAAAAACCAGCACTGAACCGGTTTGTTATTCTTTTCAGTATAACATGAAGGTTAATCATCGTTAATTTATAATATATGACTTTATTTGAGTATACGGTATGTCATTAGCACATAGAATTAGAAAACAGAATGTACTGATCATTGGGTTGAAGGAGCATAGCAGTAAATTATGCAGGAATAATTATTTGACCAAGACCAAAGAGTCCACCACTTACTTTAAATTGTTGTGACAACTGGAGTAATAAAAATCAAAGCAAGAATGGCGCTATGAGGTTTACACTAATAAAAATTAAATTGTTTTCTTTAACTATGAAAACAAGAAATAGATAACGGCCTGTAATCTTGTAAAGGAATTATGCTTACATTGGCAATACTGCAATCAAATCTTCAGGGAAAATAATAAATTAGCGGAAGCGTGAGCGAAACTCCAAACCGTGTGTTTCTTCAAAGGTTGCCGATGCCATTTTAGATGCATTTTGCCAAACTTGCGCTGCAGTAAACAGCTGCATGTCTGAATCGTTGGTTCATTTGAAAAGGTGAGTCATGACTACAGTCGAAGCTCTCTTAAGCGGACACCCTCGGGACGCGAAAAAAGTGTCCGTTACTGGAGCTGGCCGCTTGCGAGAACCATTCTCGTAAGCGGCCACTAGAGGTGTAGGGGGTAGATGGCAGCTTATGGGAGCTTGCCCAGCTAACAATAACCAAACGGGCGTGGATGACAACAAAACAAACACAGAAATGTGGTCCTTTAATTACAGTAAAATCATTGTCACGAACGGCGATGTGAAGTTGATTGTTAGTAGGATTTTCTTTGGGGTGTCCGCTTAAGTTTAAATCGTGATCTCTGCAGGTGTCCGCGGCCGCTTACGGGATTGTCGGCTTACGAAAATGTAAAAATACAGAGTTAGTATGGGAGCTAACAGGGTTTCAAACAAGGTGGCCGTAAGTAGAGCTGTCCGCTTACGAGAGTGTCCGTTAAGAGAGCTTCGACTGTACTCCTATTGTCAAGCTGCTACATGGTCTTTCTACTGATCACCTTCACTAGACATAAGCGTGCAAAAAATAGTCTGTCATTACTGAAATTATTTCTCCCAGTATTGTAGGTTTAGCTATAATCGGAAGGTTAATTAATTAATTAAGTGCTTTCGGTCAGGAGTGCTAATTTTATTTTTTATGATCGAAAGATACGGATAAGTAATTTTTTGAAAACTTTCTAGGTTTCATTTGAGAAGATATATCAAATACTCGAGAGAGTATTTCATCACATTTTAAAACACCGTGCTCGAAGTTCGTTAAAAATGCTTCGCTGGAAGTCGGCTTTTCAACTCTTTTCTCGGTGATTGGAAGGATGAAACACTGTCTTTCACGTTTGATATATTGAATATTAGCTCCCGTGGCCACCATCTTTAAAGTGCGTTTGGAAAGTATGATACAAAAACCGCAAAAAGGAATAAAATAAAGTCTCAGAAAGTAGTGGCTGTAAACCGATCCAGGCCAAAAAACACGTAATTACGTAATTTTGTTAAATCGTTTTTTGTTGTAAATTCAGGTATCACTGGGTTCGTGATTTCGTAGCAATGGTTACATCTGTAACACCACTTCACAAAAACCTTTATTTTCAATTGTGGAGAAAAATTTGCAAAGAGGTTAGTAAACGTTGCATATTTCATTGTTAGTTTTTACGTTTTGAGTTTTCTGTAAACAGCACCTTTGCACTGTTATAGATTTAAGAAACGTCTGTTTTAGTCACCAGCTACCGTTAAGCCTAATGTGCATTATGAGTTCGTCAATTGATTCAAATTTAGATCTTAGGTCCAGGCCAAACGTCTAACTTCACATGAAACGAACTAACCTGAGCGAATTAAGGTTAAGATAAGGTCGACGTTTGACTCAGTTGAGTTCGTCCGACTGAATTAAGATCGACTAACATGTTTTATCCGTCTGCTACAAGTTCGACTGTGGGACAAACGTCGATCTTTTTATGCAACAAACTTAATAAATGAATTTTAATTTGTATGTTAATGTATTTTAGCCTCGAAATATTCGTTCTTGCTTGCCTTAATTTGGTTCGACGGTCGGTTCGACAAATTATGTTCGACGATTGACCCAACGGTCGAGCTTTACCTGTTTGGGTCGACCAAAACTGCAATTTAGTTCGTCTCATGTGAAGGTCGACGTTTGGCCTGAGCCTTAGTTGTGTGCCATGTTTATGATTTGCAGGGTTCATCAACAAAGAAAGAAGACATCTATGGCTTAGCTGTGTTTCTGTGCTGCTTGTGTGCAAGCAACAGTACGATGCTTCCAATACTTCTCACAGGAATTAAGCGACCTGCAGAAAAACACTTACCAGAGGTTTTCACGGTAATTAAATAAATTAAAGTTCTGTTAGGCAATAGATACATTTGTTAATAATCCAATTCCAATCAGGCTATTGTAAATCGTGGTTAAAAGTTCTTATTTCGGGGAAGAAAAACTGGAAAATGAATCTCTTTTTAGACATTTTAGTGTGACGTGTCACTTAATATTTATAAGTTCGTCATTTACAATTGACTAACCCTCAAGGCCAAAATACTGCAAGATTCGTAAAAATACACAGCGATACTTCACACTAAATGTTTGATAATATATATTTATATTAGTTGTAATTTTTTTGCCAGTTAAATTTGATTTATTTCTACTTTAAACTTGTGTGATCTATCCTGGTTTTACAAAAGGAATGTTACTGTTGTCTTTTAGATTTGTTCATATGTTGATGCACTCTGTGAGCATATTCCAATCTGTACCAGCCAGTGGATGGAGTTCTTTCTCAGGTACTGCCAGGGAATCAGTTTTGTTTTAAGACTTCTTTTGGCTGGAAAGATTTTCCTACGCAATCAAATTTTACGGTGTGAACGTTGTCCAACGCGCTAATCACTTTGCTACTATCCCTTCCATTACTCATAATTTCAAAACTCTTTTTTTGTTGTTGAATAGGTTTTCATGCTCTTATGTGGAACACGCATTAGAAGTGTTTTACACTAATGTAACGGAACTAAAAGGCAATGTTGCAGGTAAGGTGGACATAGGACACTTTATTAACGTTGTAATATACTTAGCCATACGACTAGTTTTCAGATGACCCACGACAAGTGTTAAATACACCACTTTCATAATGGCGGCCAATTTATTTATTCTTTTATATGTATGTTAATTAGCCCTACTGGCCTCGTTTTAGAGTAAAAATTCTTTTGAATTTTTCGCATGCTGACGAGGCCAGTAGGGCTAATTAACATACATATAAAAGAATAAATAAATTGGCCGCCATTATGAAAGTGGTGTATGAAGTTCGTGTTTTGTTTGTCAACGATTTCAAATTCTCTCACTCAATCTTCTTTTCGGAGTATATCTTGGCGTTGCGAAAACTTGTGTTTGTTAGCTCTTGAACTGTGGTATGGGTATTGTTTACTGTCTTCTGAATTCTTTGTTTTACTTTACTTGGTTATCGCACTATCTGCAACGCCAAGAAACTACCTCGTTGTTCCCCTTGTCACTGAATTTTCCTTAGAAGGGACCCTTTTTTTTGCAGAGCTTTTGTAAGATGAAATTTAATAGAAATCTCCTCCGTTATTGCTAATCACAATTCTGTTTTCTAGGGCATACCGCTTACTTGTCCCCAGTTATGCTAACAAAGGTAAGTTCTGCATTGTTATTTTCTTTAACTTGCCTTAAATGTTGCTCCCCCTACACTTCTTACCGTTCATTGCATTCGTTGTCTGATAATCAGGTTTAAAACCTTTGGCAAAACTATTGCCAAACTGAGTTGTCGACAACTACACGCTAAACGGTTTGGTTGTCGCGACAGCTAGGCAGTTTCCCTTTTCGAAAGGGGAGACTCCTTACTTGTCGAGAACTACGTATTTGAACGTTTTTTTCCGTGTTTGGGAATGATTGGCCGTAGTTGTCGACAACTATGGCCAGTGGTTTGAGAGTACGTAGCAAATGTTAGTTCCCAAGCTCTCGCTGGCCTGACTTAGTTTTGGACAACTAATATGCCAGTGTGTGAAAAGCTTGCATCGAACAGAATCAGTTGTCAATAACATTTAGTTTTCGATAACAAATAATTGTCGACATCTAAAAAACTAGTCTGTGGAGGACCTTAGCGCACAATTTTCAGATTTGTCGTTGAATTAAAATATCCTTTAAGCACTATCCTGAGCTAAGTTGATTTCAATTACTGCTTTTTGGTCAATAACAGATTATCAAAACATGAGTTACACAAATGGGTAAAATTGTAAAACGTTGGAATTTATGCCCTTTAAAACTTTTTACCCAAATAAGACGTTTAACATAGAAGGAGATCTGCCTCATTTTGGAGAACCTATGAGATAACGTTCTTTACGTGACAATGAGCTTTTCTGTTTAATCTAGATGTTTTATCTTTTCCATCGCTTGAATATCCGTGAAGAGTCGGGTTTTTACAAGCCGAGTTTACCCACAGGTAAGCTGGTCGTTTTTGTTCATTTTGCAAGACTGTAACTGCACTTTCTTGTCAAATTTCAACGTTAAATAGTTAACCCTAATTTTTGGCAGTACAGTAAAAACCCGCGAGTAAGAACCTGCATTTTTCCAAGTAAGCCTGAACAGGTTCTTACATAAATGGAAATTGACACAAATTTAGGCTATTTAGGTTCTGTTTAGATTCTTTATAGGTTCTAGTTTTCTGAAGAAAGATTTACATTGTTGCTAATAGAACTTTTAGTGGTATTGGGCCTATAAAATTTGCATACCACATACTTAAAGCGTTGATCATGTAAAAAATATTTTACAAAATAAGAAGTACCTGTTTTCCCATTTGAGGCTAAAAAGGTTCTTATAAAAAGGGGGTTTAATTTGCAAATTTTAGCCTATCAGGTTCTTAATTGTTAGGTTCCTACTCGCGGGTTTTAACTGTATTTGGAAATTTTCTCCGTTCAAAGCTCTGCTATTTTGTTTTCAAGTAAATGGTGTGTTATTACAATGTATATACCGGTAAGCACGAACTTCATATCAGGAATGTGTTTGACGTGTTTGTCTTACACTTCCTTGCTGACTACATTTTACTACGTTTAGATGTGGACTGTATGTTTAAAAACTTGGTTTCCTTACCACAATTCCAGCAGTTACAGGAAAAAGAACAACAGGTACATTCGATATTAGATATGTAATATGATTCATGTTCATGAAAACATTGACTACGTCACAAATCGTTAGACATTGAATTATCCATTCCAATGTTTGGTATCTTGCCCGATAATGAAATTCTTTCCTTCTTTAGCTGAGTTTTTCTGAGTGGTGTCGATGGGAACTAAGCATCTCAGCCAGGGAGGATTTCTTGCCAGACACTGACAGGTAACTTGGATTGACCAGTAAAAGTTTAAATGAATTCCACATATGAACACAATTTGCAAAGCAATTATTTTGCGCAAAACGTTCTAAATTCAATCTTTCCAACTCGCTACATTCGTTACGTTGCGTCATTTTACCGAAAAATATTAATGATTTTTGGGTACAATAAGGAAATTATGAGATATTCCGAGCAATCCTTAGAAAAAGATAATGCTTATCTTTGATGCACTGTTAGGACTGCTGGAGACACCTACTAAATCAGTGTTTGTTTTACGAAGCGCCAGTGAAATAACGGTTAATGGCACGGGTTATTATCATATCAACAAAGAAAATGTTCTTTTTGAAAGTATAAGGAACAGGTATCTTGCGACTTTTAGCGTAACGCGACAAATTATGAGAAATTATGAGAACTTACTACAAATAATAGTGGTGACGTCACTCGCTTGCTTTTGTATTGGTATCCTGTATCAGTTTCTTTAAATGAATAAAACCTCTGTTTCTATCTCTATATTTCGATAAGGAGCACGCCAGTTCACTTTATTAAATGTCTGATAATACAAACGTACAAAGTGACGTTTTACTATTTCTCTCGTTTTCTACAGGCGTATTTATCATCAGTACAGGGTGTTGGATCACTATCTTCCCCTGGGGTCCCTGGAGGGTGGCTGTGATGGCTGCGCAAGCAAAGCCTGTTCAGTTATTTTTCACACTTTGCTTGACTCTGGAAGCAGGTAAAGAAAAGACTTTTTTGTCTTCCTTTGCAGTACACTTTTACATTGCGGTTAACAAAATCTTAGCTCAAAATTTAAGATGACTTCTCCTAGGACTAACATTTCGACAATTTCACAAAAAAACCCGGCACACGATAGACAAAGAAAACTTGGCGCTGCAAAAACACATTCTCGTTTGTTGTTATCCATATGAAATTTTACATGGCAATTTTGATTGTCCTATTTATTTGTTTAGGTGTGCCCAGCAACAAAACGATCTTGACGTTAGTAAGAATGACATGATCAACTTATTACAGGTATTATAGCATTTGAAAATGATGGATTTTTGATTTTCTTGCCTGCGATTACAGCCACCTCTGATCGCTCTCAGCTGCTTTGGTCTTTGTGAACGCTCAAAGCGGCCGAGAACAATAGGAGGCGGGTTTTTTAGCAGACTATGTATTTTCCTGTCTTAGTTGTTTTCATTTTCCTGTGGACTTTCTTAGACTAGATGTGGGTGATTAGCTGGCCAAATTGTTAGGTTCGTATCTGTACACTGGGCGGTATGGAATCATAGGAAACCAGTGATGGTTTTTCTTTTCTATGGAATTATCATAATGGTACTTTTATAGAATTATGGTAGTTTGTCTGTGTTTCATGTTACGTATTTTGACATGATTTTAACTGACTATGGCTATGACAAATTGATGAAAAGAGCGAAGAGGAAAGGTAGTTGCAAGATTTCCACAACCCAAGACGGGGTGCAGTTCACCTGCAAGAATTCAGGCCATATCTGCAAATCTCAAATTTGATTTGTTTAGCAACAGCAAACGCTGCTACTGCCGTGAAACCAACCAGCAACAACCTTTACAACGGGCTACATCTAGGGAATTTGTCCGACAGATGCCTACTAGGCATAGTATGTTTTTTCGTACGTAATTTGCTCCACAGGAAATAATTCTACTTAGGTAAAAACATCAATGAGATGATGATTAGCGTAAAAAGAACAAGGTTAGATCACGAACAGAATTAGGCGTCACATTTCATGATTCTTGCGGTAGGCTTGTTCAAGTAAAGTAACTCTTTGAAATGCCACCAGGACCTCATACCAATGCTGTCCCAGGATTCCACAGATGAGACGAATTCACATCAATCAGGAGAGACGTGGAGTGGCTCGTGGCTTTTAGAGCAGTTGCATTCCAGACTTAAACAGGTTGGTGTGTTGATCTGTGTGCATTTATACTTTACAATTCAAATTGCTTTGGTAAAAGGAATGCTTCCCTTGTTACAATCTCAAAATCAATGTTCAGATTGACTTAAAAATGAATACAACATAGTAGGGGATTTTTGTTTGGTTTTGCTATGATATTTTTAAAGTTGAAGATAACCTAACAAACTTTTGTTTTAATTTTGTTTTTCCGTGAACAGATTCAATCAAATGCTGGTGAGGACAAGAGTAAAAGATTGCAAAATTACGATTTTTTGCTGGCTACAGAAGTGGCTTCATTTATGAAGTAAGCAAAGTTTTAACGTGAAATTTAGGCTAAGAAATAACATGGAGTGACCCCTAACATTTGTTTGTTTGTTGATTTCAGGTTGGCAATGCGCCTTCCTCCCTATCTGTTGTTCGCTGACCATCAAGACTTTATTCCTGACCTGCAATCAATCACACCCGTGGTACATTTCATCAACGATTACCTGGTAAGTATTAGGGCCTGTCTACATGATTCCGGAATGACTTTCATTCCGGCACAAGTTCAATTCCATCCCCATGTATTCCTCTGTATCTGTTTACATGATACCAAGACGAAAGTCAAGCCATTCCAGAATGAGTTCATTCCGGTTTTTATTTCGGAATGAAATTTTCGTTCTGGAATGACATTTCATTCTGGTATCATGTAAACCGGCACAATAACATGTTTGCGCGAAACACGCGCCATTTTGTTTTTGATCTCGCGCAAAAACCGCGCATATGAAAATGCCTTCGATTTTGCCGGTGGACTCTGTCATGTGAATGCAGAACGAGTTTCATTCCGGAATGAAAGTCATTCCGGAATCATGTAAACAGGCTATTAGTGCCACTTAATTTATTTGAGTTTTGTTTACGTCGTGTATCATTTCATTTTCTGGCTTTTAACCAGAACGTCTCACATGTGTTTTCTTCTATTTATTTTAGAGGCCTTACATGAGTGACAATTGCTGTCTCCCTTTTGATGTTACTCTATACATTCTCAAGGTAACTTCTTCAAACTGTTATCTGATTTAAACAAGCAAAATATGAAACGGTATTTTATTTTGGTATTCCATATTACCCTTAGCACTGTACCCCATTTTGGAGCCCTGTGGGGAGCAGGGGTGGGGCAGTGGTGAGAGTGCTTGCCTCTGTCCCACCAATATGACCCGCCTTCGAATTCGATTCCCGGACCCGGCGTCATATGTGGGTTGAGTTTGTTACTGGTTCTCGTCCTTGCTCCGAGGGTTTTTCTCTGTGTTCTCCGGTTTTCCTTTCTCCACAAAAAACAACCCTTCAAATAACAAATTCCAATTCGATCTGGAAATAATTGATGAAGAGCCACACTGTAGATATGCCATTTATATTTGTTTATATATTAACGACAAAAATGTGTAGTGGAGTAATGTGTGTCTTATTGGATGGTTTAACAGATAATACTTGTGGTCATGTTACTCATTTGTTGCATTTCCCATTTTTTTACGAAACGCATAAAATATACCCATGTATTATCAGTAAAACTGTCGATTAAGCTAATAAAGTTACGTATTGAGCTCGGCCAAAAGTTCATAAGCTAGAATTATGAACTTCTGATTCGGCTAGGTTTTGAGCAGTTAGACCTTTTAAAAGCAAGGCAAACGAAATCTCAATTAAATACAAAAGTAATCTTAGTAAATAATAAAGATGGTAAATTTCAAGCTCGGTGATAAGTAGTGAAGAAATTATTCAACATGACTCGAGCGTGAGACAAAGAAAAAATCTGAGTCCCCGACGGGAATCGAACCCATGGCCTCCCAGATACCGGTTGGGCGCTCTAATCAACTGAGCTACGAGAGACTCGTTGTGAGCTTGGGCCATTTACTAGGTTGATATGTGACACGCGTCCTGCATACTGCTAGGATCAGCAATGTCGAAATCATCAAATGTGTAGTAAATAATAAAGATGGTAAATTTCAAGCTCGGTGATAAGTAGTGAAGAAATTATTCAACATGACTCGAGCGTGGGACAAAGAAAAAATCTGAGTCCCCGACGGGAATCGAACCCATGGCCTCCCAGATAACGGTTGGGCGCTCTAACCAACTGAGCTACGAGAGACTCGTTGCTAGGATCAGCAATGTCGAAATCATCAAATGTGTAGTAAATAATAAAGATGGTAAATTTCAAGCTCGGTGATAAGTAGTGAAGAAATTATTCAACATGACTCGAGCGTGGGACAAAGAAAAAAATCTGAGTCCCCGACGGGAATCGAACCCATGGCCAACCAGATACCGGTTGGGCGCTCTAACCAACTGAGCTACGAGAGACTCGTTGTGAGCTTAGGCCATTTACTAGGTTGATATGTGACACGCGTCCTGCATACTGCTAGGATCAGCAATGTACACCTAGTAAATGGCCTAAGCTCACAACGAGTCTCTCGTAGCTCAGTTGGTTAGAGCGCCCAACCGGTATCTGGGAGGCCATGGGTTCGATTCCCGTCGGGGACTCAGATTTTTTCTTTGTCCCACGCTCGAGTCATGTTGAATAATTTCTTTACTACTTATCACCGAGCTTGAAATTTACCATCTTTATTATTTACTACACATTTGATGATTTCGACATTGCTGATCCTAGCAGTATGCAGGACGCGTGTCACATATCAACCTAGTAAATGGCCTAAGCTCACAACGAGTCTCTCGTAGCTCAGTTGGTTAGAGCGCCCAACCGGTATCTGGGAGGCCATGGGTTCGATTCCCGTCGGGGACTCAGATTTTTTCTTTGTCCCACGCTCGAGTCATGTTGAATAATTTCTTTACTACTTATCACCGAGCTTGAAATTTACCATCTTTATTATTTACTACACATTTGATGATTTCGACATTGCTGATCCTAGCAGTATGCAGGACGCGTGTCACATATCAACCTAGTAAATGGCCTAAGCTCACAACGAGTCTCTCGTAGCTCAGTTGGTTAGAGCGCCCAACCGGTATCTGGGAGGCCATGGGTTCGATTCCCGTCGGGGACTCAGATTTTTTCTTTGTCCCACGCTCGAGTCATGTTGAATAATTTCTTCACCAAAAGTAATCTTGTTAATTTATGTATGATTTTCCTGAAGGCTTTACTCACTCACACCAGGAGACCACCTCACGAATCACGGTACTGTAACACAAATTGAGAATTGTCTGTATTTGTTTTTAGTTTGCTCCGTTAATTTGTCAAGTTTTCATTTTGCAACAGAACTCCAAGTAACTCTAAACTCCTCTCAGAATTTATGAAGGATTGTTCTTTGTTCTGTGCGTCTGTCCAGGTGAGGCTTTTTTAAATTTTACTCCAACATGTCTCGAGCTCACAATAATGATATGAACTGAAGCTGTCGCTAATTTCTCTAGTCTACCATTTGGCAATTATTTTCTCCCTCGTAGACACAGAAGTGGTCTTCTTTCAGTTTTAACACCAAAAAAGAAAACCGCAACTTGTCAAAACTCAATCGGAACTTTGCTTTAGCAAATTTGATTTAAATTGCACGTTGTCCGAACAATCTGTCAATCAATATTGTGCCGCAGAATTACAAAGTTTCGCGGAAAAGAACATACATTTTTACTGTATACTTGTTACTGTTATAATAATAATAATAATAATAATAATAATAATAATAATAATAATAATAATAATAATAATAATAATAATAAGCCTCAGTTTTCGCTTGACACATCCATTCTCTTTATTCTGTTTTCACGCCTTTTATTTCTCTCGTAGAATTACTGGAAACAGCTTAAGCCACTGGCTGCAAACCTGGGTGACGTCACACTTAAGGCTCTAAACCAGGCGGAGTTACTTTTAAACTGGAAAAACAGGTTTGGATTGCAGTAAGCTCGTGTGAAACTTCATATGAGTTGTGTCAGCTTTGAAACACTTTCGACTTACTTGTTTGTTTGTTTGTTGTTACTCAGAGTTGACAAGTCCCAAGCTGTTTCTTTGCGAGAACTAGAAAACATAGATGTCTCTCTGGTAGCGTCATTTATCGCTGTGAATCTCCACACTATGAGCAGGTAATGAAAGTAACTTTTGGCAGTTTCACTTCTAAGTTGTAGTTTGAGCGGTGAAATCGGGAGGTCTGGGTTCAAGCCCTGTCTAGGGTCATTGTGTTGTGTTCTTGGACAAGACACTCAGTTTTTTTTATTAATCATTAACACACTAATTACATACATTACGTAAGTCCTAAAATAACTTACATTACTTACAGCCCTACATCGCATTTCACTTATTACACTGTTTACAAAATGCATTGCTTAAACTACTTACGTTACTTACTAACATTGCTTCCAGTACTTATTTCAGTGTTTATAATGTTTTACAAGTGAGAGAGAAAGCCTAACAGCCGCGCAACTGCTGATGGCATTTATGATAATTAGTACTTTATACACAGGTTCTTTGTATATTTACAAGCCTAAACACCATAAACTTAAAAAGGAAAATCTACAACATAAACATATATAACATAGAACTTAAAAAGGAAAATTCTTCGTCCACTTCTTACTTACTTCTTAAGTGCGACTTCCTAGAATTATCAACCAGACATCGGTACAAATGGAATGCACGTTTTCGCTCATATTTTGTCCATAGATAGGTCCTGGTGAGAAACTAAACGGACCGTAGTTAGTTTTACCTAATACATTTTCCTTTCGTAGAAATAAGTCAAAAAAAATTTCGCCCCAATTGGGCTCAAAATCCACTTCCGGTTTGACTGATTTTTTTGAAAATTTGATCGCCTCGCGCATTTTACTGCCGCTGTTTATGGATCTTTCAATAGTATTTATATTCTCTTTAGGTCTTGATTGTATAACTGAGCGAAAAATAAAACAGTTCGAGATTAATTTTGAGCCTAGAATGGGGATAAAATGATAGGCAAAATTTGCAATTTGGTCGCGAGCGAAATTATGCAGTAAAACTTTGCCATTTTTTTCTATGTGCGATAACTTAAAATAACGTGAATATACATTTTATGGGTTAAAGAGACACCCATCTGATAGGATATCGTAAGAAATCTCTGGGTAAAAGTTTTTAAGTGGCCCGCTTTGGCCTGTACTTATTACTAATTTCGCCGAAAATCTGCCGTTTTAGCGTGACAGGAATTACGTGACAAGGCTAGTAAAGCGCGAGGGAAATTATCTTTTTGAAACAAATACTTTCAAACAACCCAAGTATAAAAACGGTCATGTGCTGAACTCTTTGAAAAGGTAAAAGCAATAAGAGATTTTTCCTTTACCCGTTTTGAAATAATTGCGTGATCTTAACATGCTCTTTATCACAACATGCTAGACGGCCCGTCGGTAAGGTTTAACCTAGCGAAATTCTGTGTTAGTAGTTTTAAGCTGTTATCAAAGCTGTTAACCCCTCGATCATTTTCAAAAGCCGGTCGTATAAATAGAAAGCATTCTCAGTTCAATTATAAAACGTAACAACGAGTCAATATTGTTTGGTTTATTTCTTTACGTGATCTGAAGGGAACTAGCAAATAATTAAATTATAAGTATTTGCCGCCGGAGTGCAATGATGTTGATTTTGTTCGTTGATGCGTTGTTGTTTCTTTTTGTATCAGATTGTCGATATTTTCCCAATTATTATCCTATAAGCGAAGCAAAAATAAAAAGCAAAAAAATGTTGGTTAGAATTATTTACTAACAGGTATCAACACTGAAGGTATTACTGAGGACTATAAACACCTTTATGGTATAAGATCGAACAGAAAACATACAATTGCCTTATAGCTTTTTAAGTTATATTCAGAGTTCTACGTTTTTTGCCTGAATAGTACATTTCAATGAACTGAAACTTCGAAAATGATTAGCGCCAGAATTCAACGCAATATTTGGATCAGTCCTAAATAGATTTTACTAGCGATAAGCAAATTGGTAAATTAAATTAATTGTTAAATTAAGTTTGAAAACACGTCCTTATCCGACAATTCCTCACTTCAGTAAACACGACTCTTCGAACAAGATGAATGCTTGTTGTTCTTTTAAGTCATTAGTTGGTGGTCAGTGCTCCTTTGATCGCAGAGACAGAAAGCAGTCAACGGAGATCGTCCCACTTTTATCGTGCACTAAAAATGTAGCACAACACAAGTCACTCTTTCAATTCCATGATGTGGAAAGTGAAATTGAGTTAATACTTGCTCGTGCGGCGATGTTTAACACTCCACAAAATGTCGAGGTGATGACTGTTTGCCCATCACATCGCTCATCCCTTGGTCTCGGCTGGACAAGAGGAACCGAAAGATGTAGGGTCCCTCAAGATATATCACTACATAAAATGGTGAGAGGAAAATATCCAAAAGCCGAAAGAGGGGTAAACACGACCTTCTCGAAGTTAATTCTCAAAAGAACGGGACATTTGGTTCCCGTTGGATCAGGTATATATCGACTTCTCACTCGTGTTATCGCTTCTTGTCTTATACAATACGTCTGATAGTTTTCCTTCTGTTTGCATAAGGTATGTGCAGATCATGCAGGGAAATTTTGAGTTCAGCGTCCGAAGAAGAGAAGTTGTCAAAATTAGCAGCAAAGAACTCGCCTCCACTTGTCGACATAGATAACAAGGAAGAAGAAGTTGTTAGTCAAATGAAAGAGTTGACATTCAGGGTAAGAAAACTGTGACAATGATAAGCCTTTACTTAAAAGAAATCCATGGCGTTTTAAGAGGGCGTCTTTCTTAGAAGCACCCACTCAATCTCGCTTAAAAAATAATTTTGCCTGAAACTCTGTCAGCTGAAAGACATTACCAAGGCAAGAACTAAAACAGATATGGTTTGATTTGAAATGATATTCTGGCCGCGTTAGGAGCCATAAAATATTTTCCCTTGTCGGCGCCGGTCACAACGTCTCGAAAATTGAAAAATATGCACTTTACGTAACACTGTAAAATATTTATTTCGCATCATCCAGCCGCAAATTTTATATCAACTTGCTCATAAACCTTTCTAGTTTTCCAAGACAGTCACAATTTGCCTCTCAATTCTCCTGAAAAGGCAAAATCGAGCGTATTATGACCACTACTAATCGCCTTTGAGCAAAGGCTGTAAATTGGCTTCGATTTAGAGGCTATTTTTTAAATTTTGGGACCAACCTAATACTTCTAGCCTATCCAGCCGACAAGAGTAGTCGTTTATCTACAAATATGTGCAAAATCCCATGTACGTTTTCAATATTTCAAAAATTATGACCGTTTTTATCAGCACATGTACCAGCATTTTCGATTTTTCGCCAATATTAAACTCGACTTCTCTCTAGCAGATTTTGACACACATACAG
Source organism: Oculina patagonica (assembly GCF_052425735.1). NCBI lineage: Eukaryota > Metazoa > Cnidaria > Anthozoa > Scleractinia > Oculinidae > Oculina > Oculina patagonica. Next base: position 2,918,789 of record NC_135761.1, on the reverse strand, counting down.
CCTACCTGCTTCTCATCTCGGCTACTGTCCAACGTTAGACGGTTAACAATCCCCAGATTGCTAAATCTCATAATAACTCCAGCAAATTGGTAGGTATTGCCTTCAAAACTTGAGCACCACGGCATCTATCGAGTCCCTTGTTAGCGAGCGAAAGCCCGAATCCAAGGCTACATTTCGCACTAAATACCCCATTAAACACCGTTTCAGAGCCGTATTTCTTCGAGAATCAGACAAAAGACCCTCCGAGACTGCTATTTAGAGAACATAGCCGCGATTTGAGGTCTTAAATTCCGAAGAAACAACACCATTTACAGTGTACATCTCGACAATCGATACTGTGTGATGCTGTTTCCGCAGAGGTCCGCATAAATGGGGAGACCGCTGCTCACCTGTGCCAACAACCACGTCTAAATGTTACCATATTTTTTTTTAAATCAAAATTTGGAAAGCAATTTCGAGTTTTAAAGAAATCAATCCTATAAATAAATAAACAAACACGAAGCCTCGTGCCAAATGGCCCATACTGTCACAGCTTATCCCGGTTTCGATAGCATTAAGCGGCTAGGAATATTTCTACTCCCTCCTGGATGGAATTCTAGTCCATCGCAGTTCCCCACCCCCCGGCCCTCCCAGCATTATTTTGCCGGTACCTATTTATACAGCTGGGTGGGTAGAGGCGCTATGAGAGTAAAGTGTCTTACTCAAGAATAGTAAAACACAGTAACCCTGGCCAGGGATCGAACCCGGACAGTTCGATCTGGAGTACGGCCGGCGCGCTAACAAATAGGCCACCGCGCCTCCCATATGAATAAATAAATAAATAAATAAATAAATAAATAAATAAATAAATAAATAAATAAATAAATAAATAAATAAATAAATAAATAAATAAATAAATAAATAAATAAATAAATAGCATTTGCCGTCTGTAAGATATAGCATTTTGAATTGCGCAGTTTCACGTCACACAAGACCTTAAACGGCCGCCAGAAAGCTGTCATGTTTTCTTTAAAAAAAATTGCCACATCCTGCCATTTTTAATTCTCTGGACAGTTTAGCGTCGAGGTTTTGCGGAAAGTGTTTCTTTGAATGTTTCCTTTTTCGTGATGGTGTTCTGATTTGTAGCAGAATTTAATGCCAGATCAGTGTCTGTGCTCTCCAAATTTGCGTGAAACATTTTTACGGATAACTAGAGTACGGAATAATGTACAGATCTGAGACTTGAACAAGTAACGGTAGTTTATATAGTAGTTTTCTACAATCTGTAATATTCTTGATTTTTTTGACTCAATAGTTTTGGTTTTATTTTTCGCGGCGTGACAGTGAAAACCACCTATAGGATGTGATGGTACAGGTATTCTTAGCCTGCCTGCCTACCTTAACATTATGTTTTGTTGAGAGGGACGAGAGGACTTAACGTAATAAAAGCACTGCTGCGTTTAGGCATGAAGCCAAGACTACTCAACGACTGTCTGTTACTCTTATGGGATGTTTAACATTGTTTTAGTCAGAAACACATTCATATTCACGGATCATGTCCGTCAGCTTGTCTATCAGAATTTTCTTTTTTTCTTTTGATTTTACAGGAATCCCAAAGTGGCTACAGGTGGCCGTCAGCATGACCACATTGAATTTTTGAAGCGCGTTGCTGTAGTAACACTCACAGAAGTCATACGTGTCGTAGCAGATGGGATGGGAGACGTTGATTTCTCTGTTAACCTGGTCTACCAGGTTAACGGGTATTTTCCTGGAGGTATTGGATATCTTTCTCGTCATCCGGCGACATTTTGGGAAGGGTGCGCCTTTCGCCCAGTTCTTTCTCCTAGTGTAAACCGTGCCGTAAGGTGTTCTTTAACCTTCGGCGAAAATCTAACGTTGCTCCTCGGCTTGCTTAGGGCCCATCCTCAGATCTGCACGTTATTCCGTACTCCAGTTATCCGTCAAAAATTGTCCTGAGTATTAAAAATGGCAGGATAAGGCAATTTTTTTGAAGAAAACGTGGCAGCTTTCTGGCGGCCGTCTAAAGTCTTGTGTGGCGTGAAACTCCGAAAATCAAAATGCTATATCTTACAGACGGCGAATGATATTTATTTATTTATTTATTTATTTATTTATTTATTTATTTATTTATTTATTTATTTATATGGGAGGCGCGGTGGCCTATTTGTTAGCGCGCCGGCCGGACTCCAGATCGAACTGTCCGGGTTCGATCCCAGGCCAGGGTTACTGTGTTGTACTATTCTTGAGTAAGACACTTTACTCTCATAGCGCCTCTACCCACCCAGCTGTATAAATAGGTACCGGCAAAATAATGCTGGGAGGGCCGGGGGGTGGGGAACTGCGATGGACTAGCATTCCATCCAGGAGGGAGTAGAAATATTCCTAGCCGCTTAATGCTATCGAAACCGGGATAAGCTGTGACAGTATGGGCCATTTGGCACGAGGCTCCGTGTTTGTTTATTTATTTATAGGATTGATTTCTTTAAAACTCGAAATTGCTTTCCAAATTTTGATTTAAAAAAAAATATGGTAACATTTAGACGTGGTTGTTGGCACAGGTGAGCAGCGGTCTCCCCATTTATGCGGACCTCTGCGGAAACAGCATCACACAGTATCGATTGTCGAGATGTACACTGTAAATGGTGATGTTTCTTCGGAATTTAAGACCTCAAATCGCGGCTATGCTCTCTAAATAGCAGTCTCGGAGGGTCTTTTGTCTGATTCTCGAAGAAATACGGCTCTGAAACGGTGTTTAATGGGGTATTTAGTGCGAAATGTAGCCTTGGATTCGGGCTTTCGCTCGCTAACAAGGGACTCGATAGATGCCGTGGTGCTCAAGTTTTGAAGGCAATACCTACCAATTTGCTGGAGTTATTATGAGATTTAGCAATCTGGGGATTGTTAACCGTCTAACGTTGGACATAAGCCGAGATGAGAAGCAGGTAGGCTGTATGTGTGTCAAAATCTGCTCGAGAGAAGTCGATTTTAATATAGGCGAAAAATCGAAAATGCTGGCACATGTGCTGATAAAAACGGTCATAATTTTTGAAATATTGAAAACGTACATGGGATTTTGCACATATTTGTAGATGAACGACTACTCTTGTCGGCTGGATAGGCTAGAAGTATTAGGTTGGTCCCAAAATTTAAAAAATAGCCTCTAAATCGAAGCCAATTTACAGCCTTTGCTCAAAGGCGATTAGTAGTGGTCATAATACGCTCGATTTTGCCTTTTCAGGATAATCGAGAGGCAAATTGTGACTGTCTTGTAAAACTAGAAAGGTTTATGAGCAAGTTGATATAAAATTTGCGACTAGATGATGCGAAATAAATATTTTACAGTGTTACGTAAAGTGCATATTTTTCAATTTTCGAGACGTTGTGACCGGCGCTGACAAGGGAAAATATTTTATGGCTCCTAACGCGGCCAGAATATCATTTCAAATCAAACCATATCTGTTTTAGTTCTTGCCTTGGTAATGTCTTTCAGTTGACAGAGTTTCAGGCAAAATTATTTTTTAAGCGAAATTGAGTGGGTGCTTTTAAGAAAGACGCCCTCTTAAGCTAGTTTAAAATTTATTTATTCCGGACAACAATGCGAAAATATATATAACAGGCATGCACAGCACCTCTTGGGGGGTGGGGGAAAGGGATACTTGGGATTTCGAGTGACGGGGATGATCGAATGGGGGACACAATCAAACCTAGGGCTTCCTTATCCTTAAAAGTTTCAGAATTAAAGGAGTAATGGTGTAACACAAAGAAAAAATGAAACAATTCACGATTAAGCATCAGAGCATGTTAAGAGCCTGTTTACATGAAAGATTTGTTTTTAATTCAGCCCTCTTGTTATGATCTACAGTCAACTCTCACCTTACGGATACCCCGCTATAGCGGACACTCGATATTACGGACAAAATTCAGATCCCCGCCGAAAGAGGTTTGACTGTAAATGACTCCCGCTATTACAGACTCTCGCCCGACCGCCCCCCCCCCCTGAGGGGGGTTACTCCCTCTTATGGTATAAAGGAAGAGGCTTCGCCCGAAAGGGGTACCTTTTTCATGCTTCAGGTATATATAAAAGGGTAGGGATTTCACAAGTTTTGGTACATGAAAGGGTAAAGACATCGGTCATTTAGGTTTTTAAAAGGGTCTTCAATTTAAATAATTATATTGAACAAACGCACCTTATAGCTTTATTTTTAAAATTTATTAAAAGCCATGTAAAACTGACATCTAGAATTCCTGTTTTAGGCATATGTCATGCATGTGTTTTTTTGGTATATGAAAGGGGTACCTTTTTTCAGTAAAAGGTATACAAAAGGGGTTCCTTTCCTGTCAATATGGTATATAAAAGGGTACTTTTTTGAGTAGCCCCCTTGGGATTTTCGCTATACCGAGCACTGAACGACGCCCCGAGCGTGTCCAGTAAAACGAGAGTTAACTCTACGTGGCAATAACATTTTGTAAAATGTAAATGTTGTTTTATAGTGGTCATGCACTTAGCTTCGAGATTGTCACTTTGTAAGTCTAGAAAATTTCAAACCCGAAAGTGTTCTAGCTGGGCTCAGCACAGAAATCCTTTGACAAATTTTTTAACAATGCCCCAGCAACACTTGATGTGCAGTGTTATTGTCAGCCTTCGGTATGGGTACAGCGATATACACTTACTTGAAAAAAAATTAAAAATGAAAAGATAAGTTTGACCTACTGACTGATCGTTTGCTTGCTTGATTGATTGATTGACTGATGGATAATCTGACTGATTGATATGATGGCTCCAGTGTAACCACGTGACCAATATATCGCAAAACATACATCGAAAATTTCGTTTCACAAAAATGTTTCAGCCGCCTCATTTTGATCGATTACTAAAGAAGGTTCAATCCCCCGCCATTCAGGTTGATCATAGGTTTATGAATATTGGTCTTCATGTAGTTGTACGCGGCATTGCGCGTAGGGGCGTAAAATAGTAAAGTGGATTTATTTAAATTATCTCCCATTGCGTTTTTTAGGAAATCAGTACAGTAACAGACCAAAGTCATTTCACGAGTACCCCATTTACAGAGGCGAGGTCAAGCATGTTTTCACAAGCCGATACCCCTTTTGGAAGTCTGTATTTGCCTTCAGATACCGAAAGTCTTGATGACACCTGCCAAGACAGAACTCCTGTCGACAGGTCAAGATCTGCACTGAATGATTTTCTTGCGTCAAGAGACATAAGTCCTATTCGATCTTCTTTAAGGACAACCTGGGATGACGTCGGCGAAAGAACCAAACGTTACTATGTAAAGAAGGCGAGTGAGGCTGTAGCCGCCTCATTGGAAGTTATAGCTGGCGAAGATTCTGATAAATTGTGGGACAAACTGGTCTCTTCAAAGGCAATGAATCAGCATTTTCCCTCAACATCCTTAGAAACAGAAAAAGTCGATTCTGTTTTACTGGAATCTTTAGCAGAATGCTACAACAGTGCTACCCAGTGGGATACGCGTCGTCAGATATTGTCTATCATGGTTGACAAGATCAGCTTTAAGTCTCTTCAAAGGTGGATTCCAAACCTCACACAGTATTGATTCAAGATTGCCAGACAGCACCTGCTGATCCATGGTAGAGGCTCTCCTGTTCCTAAACCTATCCAGAAGAGAATGTACGTTTCCCCGGAAATGGTTGACCACTTTATTTGTTTCATAACCAGTCAGCACATCATTCAAGATTTACCATTTGGACAGAAAAACCTTACTTTGAGTTCCGGTGAAGTGATCGCAGTACCCAATGTTATCAGGATGATGATTCCAGAACGTATAGCACAGCAATATCAAGAGTACTGCAAGGAGTCAGGCATAACCTGCTTGAGCCGAAGCTCTTTGCTTCGAATTCTTGACGTCTGTTCTGCCTCCGTGAGGAAATCCTTACAAGGTCTGGACTACATCACTGCTTCTGGCGCGAAAGCGTTTGAGGAACTTGAAATTTTTGCTGAGCGACTGGGTGAGCTTGGAATGGGTATGTCCTGGGCGAAACAAAGAAAGGAGCAACTGAAATTGGCCAAGCGTTACCTGAAAAGTGACTTCACGGTAAGGACAACAAATAACCCTTAAAACATTGCAACCCGGGGGGGGGGGGGTGGGGGGTACTCCCTATAATGGCCTATACGGGGAGGCTCCGCCCTTTTTCAGGCTTCAGGTATATAAAAGGGTAGGGATTTCACAAGTTTAGGTATATGAAAGGGTGAGAAAATCTGTCATTTAGGTGTTTAAAAGGGCCTTTAATTAAAATTTTTCGAACAGACGCAACTTATGGCTGTATCATTTAATTTTTTTTAGCGCTGCATGAGAGACAATAAAACTTCCTGTTTTAAGTCTATGTGATGTCAGGTAGGTATATGAAAGGGGTACCTTTTTCAATAAAAGGTTTATGAAAGGGGTGCCTTTTCTGTCAAAATGGTATATAAAAGGTTAAGGGGTCGGATCTCAGGGCGGAGCATCCCCGTATAAAACTTTTTGGAGTACCCCCCCCCCCCTCCCCCGGGCATTGCAACAGCTTTGAGACTAACACGTGCTTGTTTTTATAGCGTAATTTCTCATACGATCCTCTTTGATTTTTTAAGGTACATGTTTCTGAGTCGTCGACTGTCCCAGACCATTGTAGATGTTTTGCGCTCAGTGATGCCAAATGTTCCGAATACCAGGGAGAATGTAGTCATATCCATGATGGGGTGTGTGATCGTTGCAGCCTGGTGGAGGTGAGCATTGGAGAAATGGAAGACGCCCTTAAGCTAATTGCAACAGAAAGCGAAGAAATGGACGAGTTGACCTTTAACACTGAACAAGCAAGGCGTAGCATCAGTGCCTGGAAAGCTCACCTTCTTCGTGCAGTTAACCAAGATGAGGCCAGAGTCGATGTAATGGAAATGTTAGAGGAAAATTCTGTTTTCTTGGTCCAAGATTGGGCCATGAAGTTTCTTCCCAGAAAGTATAGAGAAAGTCAAAGCGACTGGTTTGCCAAGCGAGGGATACCTTGGCACATCACAGTGGCACTACAGCAGCGACCAAACCGACAAATCGAGACGATGGCATTCGTGCACATTTTTCAAGCTTGCGACCAGGACAGTCACTCAGTGCTTGGCATAATGGCGGATGTTCTCGCAAAGTTAAAGATTGGTATGCCAAACCTTGAATCAGTATTCTACAGACAGGACAACGCGGGGTGCTATCACTGTGCTTCGACCATTGTTGGTGCTAAAGTGGTAGCAGATAACGCCGGTGTTACCTTAAAGAGAATGGATTTTTCAGATCCACAAGGTGGCAAGGGAGCATGTGACCGAAAAGCGGCGACCATTAAATTCCACATGCAAATCTACCTCAATGAAGGCAATGACATTGAAAATGCTGCTCAAATGAAGGCTGCCATCGAGGCTTTTGGTGGCGTTCCTGGTGTAGTTGTCACCTTGGCAGAAACGCCTCAGTTGCAAACGCAGAAAGCCGTCACATGGGAAGGTGTTAGTTTTGTTAACAACATCCAGTATGAAAGCGATTGTTTGAGGGTGTGGAGGGCATACGGAATTGGCCAGGGAAAATTAATTCCTTGGAGCAAATTCCAGGTGACTGATAGCGATGGCGAACGTCACTTGATTGTCGATATCGGAACTGATAATGAAAGGAGCACTCATTTGCCATTTGTCGACTTGAAACCTCGGAAGGTTAAATGCCCTGCAGAAGTTACCTCGTCTGACGGCGATGATGACGGAAGTGCCAGCGACGAGGGAAACGCCAATTCTGGATTGTTTTCTTGTCCTGAAGAAGGTTGCATCATGACATATCAAAGATACTCCAGTCTTGAGCAACACCTTCAATGTGGAAAGCACAAACGTGCTTTGGAACAGGAGACACTTCTGGACAGAGCAATACTAAGGTATGCCTATGAGCTTGAAAAGGGTGGATCCAAAGTCGAGGAACTAGGCGATGTGGCGTGCCTCGGAAAAGATAGCAGTTGTGATGCTCAAAATCCTCCTATGTCCATGGGCTGGGCGCCCAAGAGTTCCTTTGTTGGGAAAAGGTTCAATTCCAATCAAAAAGATTACCTCATTAAGAAATTTGAGATAGGGCAAACAACTGGAAGAAAGCTTGACCCGGCCACTGTGTCCAAAGAAATGAGGACTGCCAAAGATTCCAATGGCAATCGTCTGTTCACATTCAGCGAATTCCTGACAACGCAGCAAATCCGGGGCTTTTTTTCCAGACTGGCTGCCAAACGAAGTGTTGATGTTGTGACCGAGGAAGACGAGGAAGAAGAGATCTGTGCACGCCACGAAGAAGCGTTAAGTGAGATGCGCAGAGATGTGTCCAATTTAGTAGCTCTTCAGCATCCCATTATGCATGACACTTATAACATCTGCGAGCTTGCCTCCAGTGGCAAACTTGCAGCTACTTTTCGTGTTACCGTTTTGCGCGACATCTGCATCTTTCTAGGCATTAATGTTTCAAATGTCACGATAACCCGCAAGAAGCCTTACATCGATAAGCTTCAAGAGGTGGTGAAGTCTTGTACCTGCTACCTGCTGTCATAAGTGGTGCAATAGGAAAGAAAAAAATCCTAACTAAGCCCTTTTGAATTCTTCTGAATTACTTTAATGAAAAGTAGACAAAGCACGTACATTTGCCTGGTTCTGAATTTCAGCTGAAGAACACTTAACAGCACAGCCACTCGCGATATTGGTATAAAACAAGTAAAAGTTTCCTTTCCATTTACATTTGGCATGTGACATCTATCTTTTTCGTGTATTTTAAAATGATTAGATTATTTAAAATACAGGAAATCGTGAAACTGTCAGCGGGTATTGTGACAAGCAGTGTAACGCAATTATTTACATTTTTTTCTGATTTACGGCAAAACTAGTGATAAACAAAGGCCAAAGCGGGCCACTAAAAACCTTTCCCCCAGAGATTTTTTTAAATATACTATTAGATTAATGTCTAGTTAACCCATAAAAATTGTTTTTACGATATTTTAGGTTATCGCACATAGAAAAAAATGGCAGAGTTTTACTGCATAATTTCGCTCGCTACTCATTTGCAAATTTTGCCTTTGGATTTATCCCCGTTTCAGGCTAAAAATAAATCTCGATTTGTTTTATTTTTCGCTCAGTCATACACGAAATACCTAAAGACATTATAAATGTTATTGAAATATCAATAAACAGCTGCAGTATAACGCACGAGGCGATCAAACTTTCAATAAAATCAGTTAAACCGGAAGTTGTTTTTGGGCCCAATTTGGGGCAAAATCTTTTTTTGCATATTTCTACGAAAGAAAGCTATATTAGGAAAAACTAACTGCAGTCCGTTTAGTTTCTTACTAGGGCCTATCTATGGGCAAAATATAAGCGAAATCGATTTTTCCAATTTGTGCCAGAGAAAGGCGATATTAGTCGATTTTTGGAGAAAGCCGCACTTAAGACACTAAGTTTGGTTTCACAGCACAGTGTCATTCTCCACCCAGCAAATTGTTGTGGAAATTAATAGAAATTGCATGATGATTAGACATGAGTGAATGATTCTTATGACAGCCAGAAGGCAAGCGAAACAGTCACTCCATGTGGTATAATTTGCTGACAGTATGAGGCATTCTTTTAAGGCACAAGCCGAAGGACTCGCTTCAGTCCAGAACAAAAATCATTTCACATTAAGGTAATTAATAAAGTGTACACTGATTTTAATTTTTTTTTTCGTTTTAGCCAACTTATGACGATTTTTATACGGGAAAGCAAATCTCCAACAGAGTTTACAAGAAAGGTAATCAAATGTCGATTAAATTTTAGGGGTCCATTACTGTAATTGTGGTCAACCCTGCCACAGCAAGTGACAACAGTTTGCCCTTCTTAAAGAGAGGATTGCTGAATGATTGATTGATTGATTGATTGATTGATTGATTGATTGATTGATTGAGAACTGCCTGTGCTTGCGCTGTACTGGTATACACTGGCGAAGCAATGGGGCAAGCATAAGCGCAAAAATGAGGAAAAGAAAAGAGTTTATTATATAAACATCAGTGAAATACCAGGAAATCTTTCGCGCGAAAAAATCATATCTTCACACGTGAAAATAACATGTTATTTTCACATGTGAAGATATGGATTTCGAAACATTTTCTGACAAGTTTGCCCTGTTTCAATGCTGAATGAACCAAAGTAAATCGATGTTAAGTCGAAACATCTTCGGATCTCCCTCGGCAATCTTCGGAATTCTTCGGATATCTTCGGAAATTTTCGGAAAAGTTCGGAAAATGTTCGGAAACATTCGTACGACCTTCCGACAACATTTTGCAAATCTTCGGAAATCTTCGGAAAATGGTCGGCAATCTTCGGAAAATCGTCAAAACATCGTAATTGCTGCCGCAGCGAAGTGAGCCTGAAGCGAACGAGCGAGGCAGCTCTCTAATCGGCAAAAGGACTACTATATGGGGCTTGCAATCGCTTTTTTTCTTCAAAACGCAAGGAATTGTGGTCGGCGGAAAGATCAAAGGCGCAAGGAATTGTGGTTATGCGCGAATGGAAGATTCAGGATGCGCAGTGGAGTTCAATGTGATCTTTGTGCTAATGCTTTGTGAATAATGGCGGAAGATGCAGACGAAGCTCGGATGTGCGTCCTTCTTCTTTTCATAATTGCGTTTATGCGTTAAGTCCTGGTTGTGTACAGTTTATTCTGCAATACAGAAAAATAAACGGTCCACGTGCCGCGCGTGCGACATCGGAAAAATGAACCTTCGTCACTAGAGGAATAACGAATAGAGACCAAAGGAAATGATTTCTAAGTTAGCTGAATGCTTTGCATTTCAATGTTGAAAGGAAGGAAATTCGCCTTCCAGGGCTTGCTCTTGGGTCATTGCAGATGTAAGCGAGTGGGAAAAGCAATTGTTTTCACAAGAGAAACAACCACCTGAAACGTCTGCTTTCACTCACTGTAGTAAATCCATTTTAACAATGAGTAACGCAATGACTTCATAATCGTCATCTTTCTCATCAGTTTCTACCGAACTTTTGGCACCATTACTCTCATTAACATTTTTGACACCTCACTGGAATGACATGAACACTAAACAGTTATAATTTATTCTATTTCGCACCTTTACTTTTAGTAAAAATTAGGTTTTTTCGTCACGTACTTGATAATGGTGCCACTCACCGAAATGTCGCTCCGTTTTTTCGCTAATTTTTATAGTTAACAACATCGCGATGAAAAATTTCCACGATGCGCAAAGTATTCCTCGTTACTTTTTAGTGCGAGCAAATTTTTATTGTACCCAAAGGCCAAATCAGAAACGTGCGCCAATTTATCGGCCCCTGTGACCATGCAGGATTTAAAACAAGTGACATCTTTGATTTTCAGCACGCACAAAACTGAAACATGTTAAATACTCTGGTTTTCAAGGCAAAATTTGTAAAAAAAAAAGTTCACTCGAATCGACACGAAGCTCTCTTCAGTCTAATTTTACTGCAGTTACTTGTTATGTCACGCAACAGGGTAAGGAGCCTGGTGTAAACTTTTTGCATAAACCAGGCAGTGCTAATGTTGTGCGTCACCATACATGACCCGGCAAAAGTATACACGAAAGTGGATCCTGCCCGAGCTCTTGTGCAGACTATAAAATCATAAATCGCTTAAACTTTTATTAATCCTACGACACCTTGCATCGATCTCGCCCGCACTTCCTAACCCTTTCCTAACCTTACTACTAAATCTTTCTTCTCCTTTGGCAGCACTTCTACCATTTAGGTATACTAGTTAGTAGGTTTATATAATAAACAGAATATTACATGGTTGCTTGGAGATATGAAATTTATCTTCTCGTGTTCAAATCGATATCCCACTCGTTCGCTGCGCTCACTCGTGAGATATCGATTTGAACACTCGAAGATAAATTTCATATCTCCGCGCAACCATGTAATATCCTCTATTTCTTTTTCCTTGTGCTTGCAATTATCCTTAATTTTTCGTCGTTCATGTAAACCCCAATGATTTCATCCATGTAACAACAATCAGAGACCTTGTCCGGCAGCTCAGCCCAGACAGCATTACTAAGCTAAACTCGTAAAAGTACAATTAACAGAAAATCCACACATTAATACTTGTATTTTGTACATTTTTGTAGCTTGCTGTTTGTTTATTCGACTGCCTCATGGCAGAGTTTTCACAGATGTGTCTTCATGGACGAGAGGTTTGTAGTGGTGATAACTAAAATTTTGGACTACATTCTTGCAAACAAGTGACAAAAAATTATTTATATACTTTACGTCAACTATCTTTTCTTTGGCTCTACGTTTTAACAATCTCCCGCAACCTCTATCTCACGTAGATCATAGAACGTTTTTTTACGGTTAATGTATTAACAATTTGAAAGACTTGTATGTGAACTGTGGACTGTGAATATGATTGTTTGGGTGTCGAAGTATTAGTATATTTTGTAAAATAAACTGTTTGGTGGTTTATTATTTTTCCAGATAGAAGAGAATGCTGTTTTGAGAGACTCTGCGTGGGTAAGGTTTGATAGTGAAGCCGCGTTCTAAGCAGTGTTAAAGCAGTTTTTCCCCTCAAAGTCTCAAGCAGTGTCGAAGCATATGAACTGTATAAGATTTATGAAGCCATGTTTGTCTCATGACACTCAACATTGTCCGTGGTAGGGGATATGGCCGAGTAAACTGTATTGCTGTTTTCATAGCATCCTTTCACAGGTAAACGACGCCCAACCGCCACAGAGAACTAATTGTCAACGTTTTGGCCGGTTGTCGTGTGTTTTGATTTCAAATGCTTTCTTTCACGTGTGTTTGTTGGCCTTGCATCACTTTTTTGCTGACCGTTTTTTTGTGAACCTAGTAAATGGCCGTATCTCACCAAGAGCCTTTCCGTATAGCTCAGTGGTTAGAGCTTCCTGCCTGTATCTGAGAGGTCGCAGGTTAGATTCTTGTCGGGGATTCAGATATTTTCCTTTGTCCCACACTCGTGACAAATGAACATTTCATGTTTATCAGTTTGCTTGTTTTCTTCTGCAGAAGCTGTTGATGTGTTTCCCCAAGTCATTATCGGTTTTCATAATTGGTGAGAATTTGTCACTGACCTGTCTTAAGTTAAAAGATTTCCAAAGAAAAACACCCAGATGCCTATCTCTAGTCTTATGCAGAGGTGTTATTTTATTGCCACGCAACACTTCTGAGAAGACCCTTACTGAAGGGAGGCACTCTGAGAGTAAAGTATCTATAAGTTAGTCGGAATAAGTACATTGTCACAAGTGTACGTTTATTACTCGTGCTATCTTTCAATGATTGTAACAATCATTGTATTCAGTTCATTCTTTTTCTGTTGTTATAGATGAAAGAAGTGAATTCAAGGAAGTCCTTCTTCGTTTAAGGTTTGTCACTGAATTCCCCCCCCCCCCCCAAAAAAATGCTTTTTTTAATCTTTTGTTTCACTTCCTTGACTCACATTGTTGTTACACACTTGCAGGTCACAGATTTTGAAAGAACAGCTGGTCACACTGTACCCCGCTGTATTCTTCAGGTATGTCTTATTGTGGTCATTTCTTATTTGTAGATCAATCGAGGTAACAAGTACCAGTCCGAGAAGGGAGGAACAGGCGGGTATGCTCGTCACCCGGTGTCGGGGGTCGGGAAAGAGCAGCTTAGCCTTTTGGGACCCTAGGGCAATCTCATAGCGGTGCCTAGATACAGAGCGTGCGCAAAGGCAGACAAACGGTTGCCAAGGGCTGCAAAAGACGTCAATGGCTGTCAAAAAATCGAGAATTCCCTCCAAGATTGAGCTTCGTTTTTCCGGGCGTTTTTCAGCTTCTCAAATTTCCTGCCCTAGGAAAGGTACTCTGTCCACGTTTTGCTTTGACTACGTAATATGAAATGGACCTGAGTGGGTATCAAATCTTCCATTTTGTAGACAAAATTTTAGACGTATTCTGGAGAACTTTTCTCAAGGAATTGCCCGGCATGGAACAGCCGCTTTGAAGTTTATTATTTTCTACTTACTTTAGAAAGTCGATGACATTTAAACTATGAACTCTTTTTTTTCTGTTTTCAGCTTCTTTTTAAACTTTCCCAGTCAGGCCTTACAAGAGGTACAGAATACTTAGCTTGACAGTGTTAAAATATATCAAAATGTAATTCGGTTCTTGGCCAGTAGCAAACGATTTTGCACGTTGAATTCATTCAAACGAGGTCCGCCATTTTCTCTAAATTCGGACATTTTGCGTGTTGAAAAGAAATCCTCGTCCATCCTGGTGCCTTTTCTTTACTGAGGTCTTAAACTGTCATAAATGCTTTTTAAAATTATCGGTGCTTATTTTTGGTCATACTTATTCTATCATACTTTTTTTTCTTTGGGGTGAAATGTATCAGTTGAACTTAAAGGATCCTAGTCAGCTCCCGCCATTTTCAATGACATTGAAAATATGAAAACTGAACTTGAAGTCTGTTTAATTACTTTTGGCAGTTTCACTGAGATCTCTTTCCTTTAGACTCGCTCCGCAAAAAATATAATACCAAAATTCTCGTATGTAAGCAAAAACAAAGACGGCTGACTAGGGTACTTTATAGAGAAACAAAAGAATAAGGAATATTTAAGACGCGTCAGATGGAGAATTTCACCAGAAATCCAGGCAATTAAACCTCGCCACAACGGGCTTGCTAATTTATATATTTGCTATGCATACATAGGCAGTAAAGATCAGTGGCTTTCTTCATGTCGCCTTACGCATGTACAATTCCTTTGTTTCGCTTCGAAAAGAGCTTCTTAATGGTGTGGTGAATATGGCTGCTGTATGCTCGGTAAGTGAGGACTGTTATAATAATAGGACAGACTCATCGAATATCTGACATTCTTGTCGAATTTAGATTTAGCCCGGACGTAATATATCAAATACGAGAGAGATTGATTCATCAAATTTCCAAACACCGAGAAGAGAGTTGACGAACTTTTGCCCTGCTTTGTTCTAGTCTACTCTTAAGAAAGCTTCTTTGAATTGCTAATCACTTTGTATTTGTTTTCGTTCCTAGCCTCTTCGCTTGGATTTCTGCCATCAAATTACCAAGTTTGTTCGGGACTGTGTACTATCTTCACCGGTGGAGCATATAAGGAGCTTATCAAAGGTGCTTTGCTAACAAAAAACGCTTTCGAGCGTAACCCTTTAGCGCTAATTTGTTAACTCTATGCGTATTCCAGCAATATTGCAATATTCCAGCAGAATTGCTAGATTTGAGCTCTCCAGCTGTTATCGTTGACGCGTATCGTCTGCCATTTTTGTGGTCGATGGGCTCATATACCATCATCTGTCAAGCAATCAAAACTCAGCAATTGTAATATAACATTGCTAGTTTTTAATAGTTGTTATTATTATTTTACTAGCTCCGTGAGCGGTCAAGATGAAACGAATCCTGAGCGGTCAAGATGGAGCCATCTTGACCGCTCGGGATCGCCCACTGTGTTCCCGCAAGCGAAAAAACTTTTCAGTTCCGTCGTCGCTACTTCAAAGCTTTTCCGTCGTAATTTGAGCTATGAAGTATTGTCCAACAACACAATATTTTCTTCTGTTTCTACGATGGAGTCCGAAACAATAGGTCTTGAAGTGAGATAATGAGAAAACAAATTAATCAACAAATCTAACGAGTTTCGTGATTTTATTTGCCAAAAACCACCTACTACAAAAATTATAACGCAAAGCGACTTGAAGACATGTTATCGTTTTTTTTTTTTTCGGCGGAAAAGGGAGGGAGAAGTCAGTGACATACCTGAAGAATAAGATTCGGCAAACTAGTCGTTTGTGTAAAATCTTCAAATGGAAGAAAGCGGATGGCACGGCGAACCAGGCACCGAAAGCTTTTAAAACATCTTTTCACCGAAGGCTCTAACGCTCACGTCGAATAAGGTCGGGTCGAACATTTATATCAACGATGTAGGAAAGTTCAGCTTTTCCCGTGAAGTGGTAAGTCCCAAACGCTTTCAACAATCACAATTTCAATATTCAGCTCGTGTTAGGGCACAGAAGCCAGCAATACTCTGCAAAACGTCCAATAATCAAAAGCTGGCGGCCAGTGGAATGGACATTCTTGTTTTAAGGCTTCAAACTCAACGTTGATTCGCAATTTTAGCCATTTCAATATCCTTTTGACGGTTAAAAGAGTTGAATTTCGCTGTTGTCACGTCGTTTTACTTCAACTCGATTCATTCAATTTGACAGTCACCCGTTAAACTTTTAAACCAATGAATGATTTTAGCGTGCGCCATTGATTGTGCATGCAACTGGCTTCCTTTTCAGTACTCGAAAAAAGTCAAATAATAAATCCTTTATTGACCAAGCTTGTTCGGTCAAGTGGCTGGATATTGGCCTCGTTCTTTTTTTGCGTGTTTATGGACCTCGACTTCGTCTCGGTCCATAAACCAAACTGGCCAATCCTCCATCTTGCTCACCTTGGTCAATAACCATATATATTGCTGTTGTTAGTTTAGTTGGTCAAGTATAAACAGCTGGTGGGATTATATCGCTGCTTAATTTTTTTTCTTGTCCCTCTTGTTGTTAGGACGTTGTGGCCTCTTGTTCGTCGGAATTGCGACAATTTCTGCAAAGTCATCTGGCAAAGCGGCAACAAAGGTAGCAGAAAGAAGAAATGGTTCATAATTACTTTGCTAGACTGTGTTGTTATCTATGTTGAGTGGGTGTAAATAAAAGCAAAAACACTGTTCAATAAAGAATCCTGATAAACAAGACAGAATCATACTGTCGTTGGTTGTACATCAATAAATAAAAATGCGCGAAGATAAATACTGACACGCGTCTTTAATTTAACCAATAACGATAAGCAGAACTCTCGTAATATGTACTGTATTATCATTATTATTGTTATTGCCATTATTATTATATATTTTTTCTTTCGCCAGGTTTTAAGCTTTTGAGGCTTCTTTTTCTAGTTGTTTTGTGGGGGAGTTTTAAAAAATGGCGGTCACCTCATTGACAAAGATGACCTCACTGACAAATATTGGCTGGGTTAACTTTTTAGAAACCCGTTTAACAATTTCTACACAACTTAACTCGGTTAAATATTTTTAGCGGCCGGACCAGACTGAAGTGATCATGATTAAACAATTTGAAAACAAGCAAAAACGGCCGACTTTCATGATAATTCTATTTCTTGCTCAATTCTTCTCCTGCTTTTTTTATTTATTTCAATGCGTTCTCGACTTACACCGTTCTTTTCCTTCCTAATGCGTTCTACGCAAATTTCAAGCCCAGTTGTTTCGAATATGTTGTTTTTTCGCAGTCGTTGTAAGGCTCATCGCTCGTCGCCATATCAAAATCGCTCCTCAAGTGTGTGTTTTTCCAAGGAATCCGCGAATAGCTGGAAGAGATGATTCATTGCTCTCGACTGGTAGTTCTAGAGTTTCATAGTACAACCTGTAGCAAGGGAAATTATAGAATTAAGCCACGAATTGTGTCCGAACGCCATGTTTGCGTGTAATGGAAAAGAACATCTTATCTTACTTAGGGATGATTGACACATTTGACAAATAAAACAATAGTTGAATCTGATAGGAAACCACTAACCTGGTTAAAACTACCCAGAAAGGTGGTTTAGAATTAACCTTACCCGGTTAAAAAATCCATTGTTCTTTGATTAATTTCCATGGGAACCTTTAACTTGGTTAAGAGTCGGTTAACTTTCCAAATACGCGGCCGCATTAGACATTTTTTTAACTCAGTTAATTTTAATTGATTAATTGGAAATAACCCGGTTAACTTCCTGTGCGGCCGCGGCCTTCTTTAATCTTATACTTAATAAAGGAACGTTTCCAGATTGTTGGTAGATAGATAGGGTAGAACGTTTCTCCACACCTTTTATTCCTTCAGCAAGTCATCTCAAATTAAAAGAAGTCAATAATCCACGTCTTGCTACCTTCAATAATTTTATTAGTTTCAGTTTCACTCCTTGTTTTGTGAGAAATCCTTTACTCTTAGCCGAAAAATGTAGGGAAAAAATGCTTAATTTCTTTGGCGTTCTTAGATTTTTATTATATTTACGAGAGTATGATAAATGACTGATTTTTTTTTGTTTTGAAATGAAAATAAAAAGAAATTTGCGCGATAACCACGATTATCTAAAATAACGTTCAGTCACTTACAGTTGTAGTGATATCCTCAGCCGTTCAAAAAGTCAAATACTTTTTAAAAATGGACCTGTAACCAGGTGGTTGATTCATCAAGAAATAAAAACTACTCTGGTAAAATTTAGAAAGTTGAAAAATCTATCCAGTCGCAAGCTTCATCAGGGAAAGGGAACACGCTCTAGGCGCGTCGCGGGGGCAGCCTTTCCACGAGGTCGTGGCAAAACCGCTACTAGGTTTCTCTTGTGGGGAATCTCTCGCGGCGCATCCGCTCCGGCGACGCTCGGTCTCGGGCGGGCGCGGCCGGGTAGGCGCGGTGGGGTCAGGGGCCGCGCGCTCGTCCGGTCTCTCTACACTGGCGCCTCTTCCTGTTGCTCTTCCGTGCGTTGACTCGCCGGCGGTCCGCGCCGTTACTCCCTCTAGATAAACATGCAGCGGACTCCCGATGCGATTGGGGAACGGCGACAGGCACTCCGCATGGGCTGTTTCATCCTTCCCCTGATGAGGCAGGCGAAACGGGAAGTGGAAATTATAAAATTAAAGAGTAACGTTTTTATTTCTTGATGAAGTCAAATACTTATTTTGTGTGTGTTCATTCTGCGATTTAGGTGGAAAAAATATTGCACATCTGCTAAAGTTCTTCCTGTCAATTCTCGGGTTTTCTAAGATTATTTCACCAGAATAAAACTTTCTCAAATTATAACCTGTTCTGTGGACCAGTTTCCTACATTCATGAAAGTCAAGAAACCGTAACTTAACACCTGTGTATTCTTATTGTTGGTATCTCCACACCTATCGCGAGGAACACTTCAAAGCTAACTCTACTGTTAAAAAATTGGGTGATGTTTGTTTACTTCGCCGTTCATCGAATAAACAAGTTTGGCAAAATTATTAACACGATAAATTGATAGCAAAAAAAATTGGTTTTGGTTTGAGAAATTTCAAACCAAAACACAAACTTAAACCACAATCCTCGCGTAAACACTTACTTGGAACCAAGTTACATAGGGCTGAAAAACACGTCCTCCTTGTAGCGAAACTTGCCTTATCACCAAAAACGCAACACTTAGAGAATGACTGTCAGTGTTATTCAGTAGTCAAAAGTCGGGCTTTGACGGCGAA
The DNA here is from genome assembly GCF_052425735.1 of Oculina patagonica. NCBI lineage: Eukaryota > Metazoa > Cnidaria > Anthozoa > Scleractinia > Oculinidae > Oculina > Oculina patagonica. Next base: position 2,899,518 of record NC_135761.1, on the reverse strand, counting down.
TAACAATCTTTTAAATAGTATCTGAAGATTTTTCAAAACCTAACCAAACTGTTTTTTCGTCACCTTGGCACAATTATGAAAAACGAAACAACGATTTTGATATCTATAGTTTGAGAAAATTGACAGTGACCTAATCTCTTTCCTTATTGGAGACCTTTGTTTAGGTATTGAGCCATTGGCGACCCATTGGATGTTTTACATTCTTTTGTTACGATTTGTATTGTTCTATTTTAGCAGAATTACTAAACCTTGTAAAATGTTTATCAAAGTATTTTAAAGTGTTTTTCACTATAGGTGTCCTGAAACTAACAATAAAAACCTACATGTGACAGGGTATAGATCACTGACTTCAGCAAATGAAGAAAACTGAAACCAGAACGGTACGCACTTGGAAAACCTGCATGCACTCTGGAAAACATGATAAGAAAAAGGAAAAAACTTTGCAAAGTTTTTTGACTTAATTTATTTTTTCTCCTCTCCTGTAAATGGTATTTTCACATCGTTTTAAGTGACGTTCAGTCATTTAAAGTTGCCACTTTTTTTATTATGTTTTATTACCTTTGAAGTCCTGTCTAGATTTAGGTGCTGACAAGAAAGAAGAAAGCAAAGAACGATTGGAAGTGTTAGCTTAAATAACATTCAAATAAATAAAATCAAAATCTAAGTTATTTTCCCTGCGCAAAATATTACATTCTATATTCCTTGAATAAAGTTTCCAAAAAAAGGCCTACAATATCAACGCGTTCCCATGTTTTAAAATTTCGATTGCATTGATTTGTTTGTTGTTGTTAATGATTACCAAATTGTACCACTTGTCAAAGTAGTGATATCCTCGGCCCATTAAAAAAGTCAAATACTTCTTTTGTGTACGTGCTCATTCTGCATTCCGGGTGGAAAAATATTACACATCTACTAAAGTTCTATCTGTCAATTCTCGGAAATTCTAAGATTATTTCGCCAGAATAAAACCTCAAAATAAAACCCGTTCTGTGGACCAGTTTCCTACATTCATGAAAGTCAATAAACCGTAACTTACCACCTGTGTATTCTTATTGTTGGTATCTCCACACCTATTGCGAGAAACACGTCAAAAGCTAACTCTTCTGTTAAAAAATTGGGTGATGTTTGATTATTTCACCGTTCTTCGAATAAACAAGTTTGGCAAAATTATTGACACCATAAATTGCTAGCGATATATACCTGATTGAAGTCGTTGACCCTGGAAAGCATAAACCATGAACGATGCGACCCAAATGTTTACTGGGAAATCGGAAAAATAATTGGTGTTTTTGACAGAATAAGCATGATAATAAGACAGGTTGCATAAATCATGCTCCTAAGGCTCTCAAGAAAGAAAATATCTGGTTTATCAATAAAAATATTACAAAGCTTGCAAGGACGTCTACCCAGAATACCATTGGGTCATATCGTTCATGGTTTATGCTTTTTACGGGGTCAACGTTTTTTCAATTAGGTATATCAGTGACGAATGCTTTTAATGTTGAGCGAAATACTTCCGGCTAAAAAAGTTCAGTTTTCAGGCGCTTGTATGAAGGTTGCCAAACGTTTCAACTCCATCTGATAGCCAACTCTATACTACACTAAGGTGATCGCCTTTAGTCTGGAGTTTCTTTTATTAACTCATAACAGGTCATGAACATGAGTGTTTAGTCTGGCAAACTTGAGCTTATAGATGACAGCGACTGTCCCATCAGGTTATTTTGTGACACATGTCAGTGGAATATTCTAAGTCTGAATAACAGACAAGATGTTTTTTTAAAAAAATCGCTAAATTTAGAGACACTTGCATAGCTGCCACGTAGCTATACAAAACGAGCGCTTGCATCGCTTAAACCAGGTTTCAATCTATCTCCTTTCAACCTGGCTATACTTCAAACGGAAATTTCAATAAGCCTTTTTTTATTTGCCATTTGAGAATCTTTTCAATCAAAATCTTTTCCATCCGAATCTTCTCTTCTCTTCCTCTCTTTCCTTCTTCAAGACCTTCTTTTCTTGATACGGACTGTCGTGGGTTTCAATGTTGGTTTTCAAAGTCAAGAACTTTTCAAGGAACGTACAAATCTTTCTTGAGCAATTTTCTACATTCACTGAATTCAGTAGACCATATCTTGGCACCTGTGAATTCCCATTGTTGGAATCTTGACACTTTTGTGTAACTCGCTTGAAATACTGTAATAAATATTTTACCAAGATCGAACAATACAAATCATAACAAAACGATTTGAAAATACCATCTATAGGAGAGGAGAAAAAAATAAATTAAGCTAAAATATTTTGCAAAGTTTTTCCTTTTCTTTTCAGGTTTTCCAGAATGCATACATGTTTTTCAAGTGCGTACCGTTCTGGTTTCAGTTTTCTTCATTTGCTGAAGTCAGTGATCTATACCCCGTCACCTGTAGGTTTTTATTGTTAGTTTCAGGACACCTATAGTGAAGAACTTACTTTGATAAATCTTTCACAAGGATTGGTAATTCTGCGGAAAAAACCCAATACAAATCATAATAAAACGATGTAAAAAAATCACTTATATGAGAGGAGAAAAAATAAATTAAGCTAGAACACTTTGCAACGTTTTTCTTTTCTTGTCAGGTTTTTTTCAGAGTGCATGCATGTTTTACAAGTGCGTACCGTTCTGGTTTCAGTTTTCTTCTTTTGCTAAAGTCAGTGATCTATACCCTGTCACCTGTAGGTTTTTATTGTTAGTTTCAGGACACCTATAGTGAAAAACACTTGAAAATACTTTAATAAATCTTTCACAAGGATTGGTAATTCTGCTAAAATAGAACAATACAAATCATAACAAAACGATGTAAAAAAAATCACTTATATGAGAGGAGAAAAAATAATTAAGCTAAAACACTTTGCAAAGTTTTTTCTTTTCTTTTCACGTTTTTCAGAGTGCATGCATGTTTACCAAGTGCGTACCGTTCTGGTTTCAGTTTTCTTCATTTGCTAAAGTCAGTGAGCCATATCTTGTCACCTGTAGGTTTTTATTGTTAGTTTCAGGACACCTATAGTGAAAAACACTTGAAAATACTTTAATAAATCTTTTACAAGGATTGGTAATTCTACTAAAATAGAACAATACAAATCACAACAAAAGAATGTGAAACAGCCAATAGCTCAATTCCTAAACAAAGGTCTCCAATAAGGAAATAGATTAGGTCACTGTCAATTTTCTAAAAGTATAGATATCAAAATCTTTTTTTCGTTTTTCATAATTGTGCCAAGGTGACGAAAAAACAGTTTGGTTAGGTTTTGAAAAATCTTCAGATACTATTTAAAAGATTGTTATTCGCCGTCAAAGCCCGACTTTTGACTACTCGTCAAAAAGCACCCGTCTGATGAAGGGATTAAAGATGCCATCGCGAACGATGCCATTGCTCCTGACCATTGTGTTCCTTGGAATAACGTGCACTTCAGCCACGTTCACAACAGCTGTGACCAGGTTTGCGAAGGTAATTGGTGTACCTAATACAGTCCTCGGAATTTACTCTCGTTCCAGTAGCATCGCCGCATTATCTCTTCTGGAACAGGAAAAGTTAAAAGAAGCTGAAGAAACCCTTGCTCAAACAGCCCTGACGTTGAGTGTTCTGGATATTGGAGGAGGTGCCGTTTTGCCTGTCGTGGAGGAAATCGTGACTTACATAAGAAAGGAAAAGAACTTTGAACCCACTAGAAAGGCGTTTACAGATCTTAGAAAGGTCCTTAATGACGAAGTAACAAAATCAGTTGCGACGGATATCGACCAGACTGCTATACAAAAGGCAAAAGAAGCTGTGAAAAAGGCGCTTAAAATAGACGTTGAGAAGTTTCCTCGTCTCAGTAAAGTTACCAAAGCGTTCACGAGGGCAAGTAAGTGGTTAAAAGGAGCTTCAGTGTTCGACGTGCTTGGGCCTCTTACTGATAGTTTATCTATTGGTATCAATATATGGGGATTAAAAATAGCCATCGAGGATGGGAATGCTCCTGGCATAGCTGCTGCGTCACTGAGCATAGCTGCTGGAGTGGTGGGCCTGACGACATTTGTGGCTGCCATCGCAACAGGATCCGCAGTGCTAGGACCAATTGGGGCCATCATTGGTGCTGTTCTTGGCATCGCTGCTACGCTGGTGGAGCTCCTCGGTGGTAGCTCAAACTATGACAAGGCAGCAGTTGAGGCGTACAGGAACAGGCTGAGACAGCTGAGGAACCTAAGGGATGCTTGTGCTGAGCGAATTGACCAAAAGATGGCTTTTCTGGATAAAGTTGGATCGCCTTACACCGATGTTTACGTCAACAACCAAGTTGCCTCCATGACGGCAATTGGTATTTCGACACAAAAAATGAAGAGCAGTAGAAAAGGCAGCGTCAAAACCACCACAGGACTCTCTTTGAACCAACGCAAGTACGTTATCAAGCGACCCTGGGTGACTAAGATGTGTGGCCCCTCATACTTATGTATGGGGAACTATAATTCCATCCTGAGTCCATACATGCCTGTGGCATCAAGTAGCACAGGGTGGGGTAAGAAGGCCGGTGAGGTGGGCTTTGATTTTTATGGGAAGTTTAAGAAGGGAACTACCTATAAGGGCGTCCACGTTTTTGTTGATTCTGATTTTGTCAATCTAGAGCCGTTAAATGATATTGAAATTAATACCGAACCGTTTGTCCCAAATACAAATGAAATGCATGACGTCGTTAGTATTGGCGATTACATGAAAATTCAACCTGATTTAAATCCCACTGTAAAAATAATGACAGGGGGAGGCAATGATGTTTTAAACATAAATGGCATGATTGGAGAGTTCCACAGTCACTGCGTAAATGTTTTAGAGGCCGACTTAGGCGACGGGCACAATGTTCTCTCATTTCAAGGAATGTCAAAAGATCGAAATGACATCAAAGGTATATTTTTCGATCCCAAACCTGGTATTTTAAAATATTTCCATGGAACAAACAGAAACACTCATTTGCTTGGCAAGGTGAAAAATGTTGAACTATTGAACGGTTCACCATTTGATGATCACGTGATTCTTTATCCAAATTATCCCGACGCTTATGGTATACCAGGTTTTAACTCGTTTAAAGTTGTTCAACTAAGCGGAAAAAATACTTACGAAGTAAACTGCGATGATTTAGCAAGCATTGCTAAAGAACATGTATCGGTTTGTGTTCTACCAGGATCTTTTTATCATAATACCAGGCATGTTCCTTGGTTGCAGATAATTGACAAAAGCAACCAAACCCCAAAACTTAACTTAAAAACGACTTCAGCTTCAAACATTCAGGCGAATGACGTTGTCATTTTTAAGAAAAAATTGGTAGTTTTTGATAGAACGGGGGAGGCGCCGGTTCCTATCTTCCAATTGATGTTAAAGACGGAAACTACAGGTAATCTCTTTATCAACAATGCAAATCCTAGACCGATTATTCCTGGATATATCAGTCCCGTCCTGATTACTGGGGAAATTAAAGTTTTTGAGCGACCAAGGTACGACATAAGTTTTGCAGATGGAGACGAAAGTGATTTACTATTTTTAAAATGGGACGTCGATACAATGGGGCAACCCCCTGGAAAAATGAACTTTGTTGACATGAAGGGCGGAACCAATTACGTGCTAATTAGCGAAAAAGATCTAATTGAGCCATTAGGCATTGATGGTTCATCTATAACTCTCACTGTCAAACGAGCCCCCAGGCCCCTCCCGGATAACCCCCTACATGGCAAGTGTTTCTTCCCAATCGATATCATGATAGCATCATCAGATTTCCATTATGGCTACTTTTGGGAGCTGTGTAATGTCGAAAAAATTATCAACGAGTATGGCGACGAGCTCGTTACCAGTGTGCAAAAAGAAATCATTGATGACCGCCCCTATCCTGGGCTGGATCTCTACACGAGGTACATAGAGGTTACTCGGGAAACGTTGCTAGAGGATAAGTAAAAACAACTGGTACAATTCCACATAAATGTTTTTACACAGTAAAAAGAAAAACCTGTTTGGGTTCTACATGAAATTGTCTTGATTACACTAAATACTCACACGCAGATTTAAGAATTAGGCTAATAAGAAGATACTTAATATATGTGAAATATGCTTAGCTTTACGGCTAGTTTACCGATATAAGTTTACAGAACGTGCCAATAATGCATCATAATAATACTGAAATAAAATGTCTTTATTTCGCTCATATTAAAATACATAACATTCCCAAACGTTACAGTTCAAATTGAAAAAATCGCACAAACTATTTACATATAACTAACAAAAATATCACGCTTTATTGTTAAATGGCTAAATTATATTTGAACCTTATTCTGTTAAAATAACTATTCTTAAAACGTTCTGATTAATCCGTGGCAAGGGAAAGAATAAGGGAACTACACAACGATTATAGATATTTAATCCATTTTTCTGATATACAAATTACTTTTAAATTGAAGGAAACCTCAAAATAATAATTTTTGAAGTTAGAAAAACATCATAGAAGTAATAATAAACTTAAAATAAACAAGGATGGTAACGGATGGAAAAGAAAGTGCAATTCTTGAAACAATTTTTAACTAAGGCCCCGTCCACACTTATCCGGATAAGTTTGAAACCTTTGTTTTCTCTTGATAGGCCAATCGTCCACACTAAAACGACGTTTTCGGTCACCGAAAACGGAGCCTTTCCATAATGATCTCCAAAGTGGAGAAATTTGAGAAATGTCGGTTAGGTGGTGTACTATGGACGGAGCTTTTCGAAAACGCAGACGTCAAATAGATTAGTCATGTGATCTCTGTCAAAAATAATGTTTATATAAGCTTTACAATAGCTCTGTTCGGGCGTTGCAACATTGTGTGTGATGTAGGGTATTGTTTTCAAATTTATCCGGATTAGTATGGACGAAAACATTTTATCCGTCTTCAATTTTATCTGGATCTGTGTGGACGCGGCCTTATACCCCAAACACTGAATATAAACACTAAAAAAATTAATAAAACATACTATAAATAACTAATTGGGAAGATTGCAGCAAGGGAAAACCTAATTCCCATGTAAAAGCTGTTCTTCGCACTATAGTAAAAAATTGTTATCAATACTACTGACAAAATGAATAAAAAAAAAAATATGCTTGTTACAATATACTAAGATGATCATGTTCAATGAAAATAAATATATATGCTAAGACATCAAATGGCTTAATGGTTTTGTGAAAGGGGTGTTCTTCGGGGTCCTGCTAGTGGGAAGGGTTCTTCCTGTAGGGAATTTGGCTGAGATGGGGATAGCTCAGAGCTGAGGTACTCCAGCTGTCGAACAGCAAGCGACAAATAGTCTACTTTAATTTTACCTCTTCTTTCTTGCAATTTCCATCATTGCCTTCTTCTAGTCTTAAGTTACAATTTACTTCCTTCGAGTCTTGACTTCCATCTATAACTTCTTTCTGCAGCCCTGTTGCTTCAACTTTCCTCTCCTTCTAAATTATTAACGGAGCTCAAGCGCGTGAAGCGCGCCAGCGGAGCACCATGTTTAAGGAAATTTGGGGTAAACCCATGAAGACGAAAAAAATTGGTTATCGAGTGAGCGTACGCGCGCCCGCCCGCGCCTACAGACTCTCGGGGAGCGGGAGGGGAGTCAATAGGCAACCCCAGCGGGGCGGGGGAGTGGAGGAGAGAATGCCATCTTATAATCCGCCAACGAACGTTAAGGATAACGTCGGCTTGCATCTTTGATATTGGACATCCATATTATGGTCAATTGACAGCTGTCAAACAAGGTTTCTGGTGACCAGTATCACATGACCATATCGCGGGCTCAGCTGTACAATTCATTGACGTCATGTGTTTTTTGAAGCTGACCGGATTATTGTTTCTCATTGTATCGCAGGCTCAAATCTAACCCTTTTGTCCAGGGAAATGACAGGACTTTGTAAGCGCAATTTCTGCGATAGGAGTTGACGATTTATTTCGGCTGTGGATCTTTCTTGAGTAAGAGTATTTTTAATTAGAGAACTTTCCTTTAACATGTTTAAGAACCAGAAAAATTAAGAAACCTAAAGAAAAAAAAAAAGAAAAACTTAACTAAAAAAACCAGTTGCCCCCGCCTGGAAAACTTGCCCCGCAGACAAAAAAAAATCCTAGACACGGCCCTGTATTTAGGCTTAGTTCTTATACGTGGGTTTTCACTATATTTAGAGTTTGGGGGAAAGCTCTTTGGGGGGGGGGGGCCCCCCCCTTTTTTTCCTGTCTTCGTTTTCTCTCCCCCAAAAAAAAAAAAAAAAAACGAAGGAAACCGAGGGCGAGAAAAAACAACCCCAAAACAAAGTTGATTTTATTTATTTATTATAGGAACCTATCGACCACATCTCCAGTTGGTCTCAGGAGAATAACTTTCAGTTAAACCCGACTAAAGGTGGATTTCCACTGACGCGTAATTTTTTACGTGCGTAAAAAAAATTAGAGACAATGTATGAACGGCTTGCGTACACGTTTACGCAGGCCGTTCATACATTGTCTCTAATTTTTTTCACGCACGTAAAAATTTACGCGTCAGTGGAAATCCACCATTAGTGTAAAGAGTTAGTTGTTTAGGCCCGTAACCAGGATTTTGCATTAGGTGCGTTTTGACGACAGTTTGTTAGGATAAAAGGCAGGTAAAAGTGAAGGTAACAACGACAATAATTCTGGTACATTTTTAAATTTAAATCATATTTTTCAAAACAGAACCTTGAAAACGTAATTTACAATTTATTTAGCTAACAATGACGACAGTACATAGAAGGAAGACGGGAAAAAGATAGGTTTCTTCATATCAGTGTCAAATGGTAATTACATAAATCAGCCAGAGTCGGTTTGTTGATCTTTTAGCACTGCGGCAAGCTTTCCCTTCCTGGGTGCTTCCGAGCCCAACAAGTATCCAGTCTCCTCTCTTTAGGTAGCGCCTGGGAATATTTATGGAACGTCGAACGGTTCGACTATGAAGGACATTAGGTAGAATGAATCGTTGAAATTAACCTAGAATCACACAATGTGGTCCAAAATATACCACACGAGTCTATAAATGGTGGACCTTCAACACAAAGGACCATATTGAATGTAAATAGTCGAAGTATAGAAATACCATTTCCCTTTATTTATTTATTTTAATATTTTTTTTCACAATGAGCGGACTTCTAAGGCTCGTGGGGGGGGGGGGGGTGTCGGACGCACCCATCGTACCCCCTCCCTATGGGCCTGTTGTTTGCTTTAAGAAAACTCCACCATCTCATGGCCCGGTTAAGTTAGATGGCGTGCAGTTTGAGAGGGTATCTTCTGCTAAAGTCCTAGGGGTTACGATCAGTAATGACTTGAAATGGAAGGATCACGTGGATACCATCGATCACCTCCAAGGCGGCACGTTGTCTGTATCTTTTGAATCAACTTAAGAGGGCCGGCAAAAGTATGGCTGATCTCAGTGCTAGCTTTTTACTGTTCAGTCATTAAAGGAGCTACGTCACGAGAATTTCGCAGATTTTTAGTCCAAACTGTTCTGAAAATAGTGGTTGGCAACTTAACCCATGAAAAAACATTATCTTTGAACATCTAATGGAAGATACAGCCTTGATTTGTAGAAAATCAAACTTGGGCCATAAATATCGATTATTTGATGACACGCGTGTTCCGCAAAAGATATTGTTGTGTTCTACGAGTGTTGTTTTGTTCGACTGACCTTGGAACCTGGGACACAAGCACATTATTGGTAGCAAGAGCGAGGTTTACTGAAGTTATTCAACATGGAACAGTTTAAAAAAGAGAAAATGCGATCGAAATGTAGGTACACGAGGACCAAAAACAAGCTTATGATGGTGATGGAAGGAGGGATGTCATCACGAATGCACGTTATGGAAAGCTTGGATGCATTTACGAACACTTATGAAGACGTGCTGCAAGCCTGTGAGAATTTAGGGAAGTGTTACGAAGATTTGAAAGACTCGGGACGAGCTAGTGCCCTTTCGAACGAACTGGGGACCATTGAAGAAGACTTTACAGAAATCGAAGAACTTGTGAAGGGATATTTGAGCAGTTCGGGCAATTCGTCGGTGAAAGAGCGAACGGAACAACTGAGAGAAGAGGTGTGTAGGCGAGAAGTAGAGCTGAGTCGAATCGAACAAGAAATCGAGCGAACGTATGCGGAATGTCAAAGACAACTCGGACAGAAACTTCGCAGCGAAAAACCTTCGGAACAACCAGAGCAGGAAACGCGGGAAACTGAACCACGCGGCCGAGACCAAGAATCGAAGAAGAAATCGGAGGAATTAAACGGGAGTCTGTCGTCCAAAGAACCGATAAAGGAACAAAATTCTGGCGTTCCTACTGTGTCTTCGTCTACACATGTGCCAATTATTTCGACTGTTGGAGAGATGTCAGGTTTGTCTCCGCTCCCGATGAGCGGCGTTTATTCATCTACTCCGCTCATGAGCAGCATTTATTCATCTACTCCGCTCACGATGGGCAGCATTTATTCATCTACGCCGTTCACGATGGGCAGCATTTATTCATCTACGCCGTTCACGATGGGTGGCGTTTATTCATCTACACCGCTTGCGATGGGCGGCGTTTATTCATCTACACCGTTTACTATCAGTGGAGACCAAGCTCATTTTATGCCCACTGGGAACAGTCAACAGCTTTCGTCCTCAATTTCAGACCAGATCAGCACTGACTCTGCTTTACTGAAAAGAGTTACCATTCCGAAGTTCTTTGGCCAAAAGAAGAACTATGAAACATGGAAAGCAGCGTTTTATTCTTGTGTAGATCGCACCAAGGCGTCACCTGAGTACAAGTTGTTGAGGTTACGTGAATGCCTTCAAGGGGAAGCCCTCAAAGTAATCGAGCATTTGGGCCATTCTGCTGCTGCCTATGAAGCTGCAAAGTCTCGACTAGAGCGAAAGTATGGCGGGAAACGTAGAGCTCTCACACTTCGCCTTGAAGAACTGGATGCCTTTAAGCCAATAAGAGAGGACAATGAGAAAGACCTGGAGAGATTTTCAGAGCTGCTTGATGGAATTGTTGTGAACTTAAAGGATGCTAACCAGGAAGCCGAGCTAGGCAATGGATCATTGTACATCACTCTTCAACGGAAGTTTAACAAAGGCCTTCTCTCAAAGTACAAGCAGTGGGTTAGTGACAACCATCGAACTGAGAATGTAGGAACACTGAGAGAGTTTGTTGACAGAGAGTCTGAGTTTTTGACCACAGCTTCTGAGACCATAACAGGTGTCCTCAGTGGGTCCAAGAGAGAGAGAACCTTCCTAGCTGAAGTAGATCCCGAACCTAAGAAGAAACAGGGGAACAAGTGCAAGTTGTGTAAAGGATCCCATGGAATGTGTAACTGTGAGAACTTTAAGAAGATGTCTGTAGATATGAGGTGGAATGTCGCTAAGGAGCAGAAATTGTGTTTCAGATGTCTCAGCAATGGACACCGCGGAGAGGCATGCTCTCGGAGCAGAGTTTGTGGGTTGAATGGTTGTCGCTCTCACCATCACCGGATGCTTCGTGAAGATCCAAAGAAAGCAGAGAATACTGAAATGGCAAACGTAGCGGGCTCGAGAGAAGTTGATTCATTCAGCATGTTGCAAGGTGGTGCTACTGCGCAAGGGGAGTCTGAAGAGAGAACCCACACTGCTACTACAGGAACTGGAGCAATGCCTTCATCGGGGTTCGTAGCCTTAAGAACAGTTCCTGTCTATGTAACTAATCATCATCGGAGAATCAAAGTGAATGCCCTTCTTGACGATGGAAGCAGTAGGACTTACTTAAATAGTGACATTGCAGCAGAACTTGGTCTAGAAGGTAGACCGCATGAACTAACTGTTAATGTATTGAATGACAACCAGGAAAAGTTGTCCACCTCAGTTGTGGAATTCATGATCAGCAGTTGTGATGGTAAAGTGTCCAAATTAGCCTCGGCCTATACAGCCGAGAGAGTTACTGGAAGTATGCAAGTGGTGGATTGGAGTAAACATAAGCACAAGTGGAAGCACCTGAAAGACATCAAGTTCCCTCAAGTTGGGCCGAGACCGATTGTTGATCTCCTAATTGGTGTGGACCAGGCAGACTTGCTGTACTCGCTGGAGGATGTCAGGGGAAAGGCAGGAGAGCCCATAGCAAGACTGACTCCACTTGGCTGGACGTGTATTGGGAGCCCAGAAATCCCAACAGAGGAAGTTCAGACAAATTTCACATTTTTTCTGAATGACATGCATGAATTGAACAGTCTTGCTCGCCGCTACTGGGACATTGAAGAACCTAAAGAGACTCTAGTTGTCAGACCGGATGAGAAATTTGCAAAGGACACTGTTTCTAAGTCCTTGACCTTCACTGATGGCCACTATGTTGTTGGTATGCCTTGGAAACAGGATCGACCATCATTACCTGACAATTACAGCATGGCCTTGAGTCGCCTACAGTGTACTGAGAAGAAGTTGAAGCGGTCCCGAGAACTCGGTGAAGCCTACAAGAAAGTATTGCAGACCTATCAAGAGAAGGGATACATTCACAAAGTCCCACATGAAGAGGTCAAGCCTGATCAACTTTGGTACCTGCCCCATTTCCCAGTCTTGAGGCCTGACAAACCAACCACCAAGACTCGTATTGTGTTTGACGCGTCAGCGAAATTCAGTGACGTATCTCTGAATGACATTGTACTTCAAGGGCCTAAACTCCAGAAGGACTTGTTTGCCGTACTATTAAAATTTCGCCGCAATCCTGTGGCCCTAATGTGTGACATCCAGGAAATGTACCTGCAGATTAAGCTAAGACCTGAAGATCAACCTTATCATCGCTTCTTGTGGCGAGACTTGCAGACCGACCGAGAACCTGATGTCTTCGAGTTTGACAGAGTTGTATTCGGAGTGAACTCGTCCCCATTCCAAGCACAGTTTGTTGCTCAAGAACATGCCAGACATCACCAATCAGAACTTCCCCTCGCGGCGGAAACTGTTTTGGAGAGCACGTACATGGATGACAGCATGGACTCCGTTCCTGATGTCAAGACCGGTGTAGAGTTGTACAGCCAGCTGTCAAGGTTATGGGAATCTGCTGGGATGCATGCCCGGAAATGGCTATCAAACGTGCCAGAAGTTTTACAGTCCATTCCAGCTTCAGATTGTGCGACCGAAGTTGACCTCGACAGTGGCGAATTGCCCTCTGTTAAGACATTGGGTGTTCTGTGGTGTCCCATGGAGGATGTGTTCAAGTTTCAAGTCAACCTGCCTACCAAGAGCAATGATCATACGAAGCGCAGTTTCCTAAGGAAGATAGCCACGTTGTTTGACCCTCTTGGCTTGCTGTCGCCGTACACAATACGTGCCAAGGTCCTGATTCAAGAGATGTGGGCAAGTGGTGTGGACTGGGATGAGCCGGTGGATAGAAGACTGTCGTTGAAGGCTACACAGTGGTTTGATGAGCTGTCAGTGCTACCCACCCTTCACATTCCAAGATGCCTGAGAACCACCGCTGCAGTCAAAAGTGTAACTTTGCACACGTTTGTTGATGCATCTCAAGAAGCATACGGCGCAGCCTGCTACACTAGACATCTGTATGAAGACGAATCTGTTAGTTGTTGTCTTGTGGCCTCAAAGTCTCGTGTTGCACCACTCCAAGCTGTTAGTATACCACGGTTAGAACTGATGGCAGCTGTAGTAGGGCTTAAGCTCAGCGAGACAGTTGGAAAGGTCCTTGCCATTGAGAGTTGTCACCGGAACTTCTGGTCTGACAGCATGGATGTGCTTTACTGGATTCGTGGATACAGTCGAAAGTTCAAGCCATTTGTAGCTAATCGCGTTGGAGAGATCCAAGCCTTGACAAGTCCTAATCAGTGGAGGTATGTGCCAACCGGACAGAACCCAGCTGACCTGCTGACCAGAGGAGAAAGTGTCTCTAAGCTGTTAACGGAAGAGAAATGGTGGAGTGGGCCAACGTTCCTAAAGCAAGACTCAACTGAGTGGCCTGAGACTAAAATTGAGGTCAAGAAAGGGCCAGACATTGAAGTCCGTAAACAGTACCAAGAAGCAGAACAAACAGAGGGGCAAACATTCCTTGCCTTGACCAGTGAAGACCGCCTGCAGCCACAAAGATACTCAAGTTGGAGTAAGCTCACAAGAGTTACTGCAAGTGTTGACCGTTTCCTAGAGAACTGTCGTTTACCAGCAGCTCTTCGAAGAGAAGGAGCCTTAAAGCCTGATGAAGTGTCTGCTGCCGAAATGAGATATATCAGGCAGGCGCAACAAGAAGTTTTTGCGCAGGAAATTCGAGCATTGAAGGCTGGGAGGGAAATTCCAGGTGGAAGTAAGCTGCTGCCACTGCGACCTGTTCTAGACGAGGAAGGAGTCCTTAGATGTGATGGGAGACTTCGTTATGCAGAGTATTTGCCATGGGAAACCCGTTACCCCATCATCTTGCCTCGTAGCCATTGTGTCACAAAGCTCATAGTCAAGCATGCACACGAGCAAGATCATCATGCAGGGACCAATCAGGTATTAGCACAGCTTTCAGTCCAGTACTGGATAATTTCTGCAAGAGAAGCAATTAGAGAGTGGGAAAGAGAATGCATGCAGTGTAGAAGAAGGAAGGCTTCTCCAGCTAAACAGATCATAGCCCCTTTGCCAGAGCTACGCACACGAAAGTCCCTTCGGGCATTCAGCCACATATCCGTTGACTTTGGTGGACCTTTCATGACCAAACAGGGAAGAGGAAAGACACGCCAGAAGAGATACCTATGTCTGTTTACTTGCCTAGAGACTAGGGCTGTGCATCTTGAAGTAGCATACAGCCTTGACACTGATTCATTCCTAAATGCATTCTTTCGAATGACAAGACGGCGTGGTGTTCCCAAAGATGTTGTTTGTGACAATGGAACTAACTTTGTTGGTGGAAGTAATGAGTTGAAAGAATTAGAAGCCTTAGACCAGAACAAGATCCAAGATACCACATCGAGCCACAGAATCAACTGGCACTTTAACCCGCCTGCTGGGCCGCACTTCAGCGGTGTGCATGAGATCATGATCAAAGCGGCAAAGAAAGCCATTTACGCAATCTTGGGTTCTGCTGATATCACCGATGAGGAGTTGTTAAGTGCAGTTGTTGGCGCGGAAGATTTAATTAACTCTCGGCCATTGACTTATCAATCAGCTGACCCATCGGACCTTGTTCCTCTCACCCCTAACCATTTTCTTCATGGACAAGTGGGAGGAAGATTCGCACCGGACAGTGTTGACACTGAAGACTTCAACCCAAGAAAGAGGTGGCGTCGGGTCCAGGAACTTGTTCGCCATTTTTGGCAGAGGTGGTTACGGGAGTGGATTCCGAGCCTAAGTGCAAGAAAGAAATGGCGCAGAGATCGACCTAACTTGAAAGTTGGTGATGTAGTGATTGTGATGTCTACAGAAACCCCGAGAGGAAGATGGCCGTTGGGACGCATCGTCAAAGTGCTCCCTGGAAAGGACAACCGGGTCCGAGTCGTCGATGTTCAAGTGGGAAAGACTGTGTACAGGAGACCAATTGTGAAACTTTGCCCATTGGAACAATGTTGAACATTAAGTGACTTATAAGTGAACTGTGAACTCTAGCCTAAGAAGTTTTGAAACCGAAACAGTTTTTTCATAGTGTTTTTTCGTGCAATTTTGTTGATATTGTCTTATCAAGGAAGGGGAGGATGTTCCGCAGAAGATATTGTTTAACTACCTATTTAAGCAAGAGACATAAGACGTAGGGTACCCCCTGTAAGTAGTTTCGGCGCGCATGCGCATTTTGACTTGTTGTTGGACCACGAGGCGAAGACGTCCGCCATGTTGAAGTAGGAATTAAAATGTTTTGTGTGTTCTACGAGTGTTGTTTTGTTCGACTGACCTTGGAACCTGGGACACAAGCACACGCGGAAACAACTTTGAAAAGCTTAGCCTTATTTTTTCAATTGCAATCCATTTCCATCCTAGCCATCCGCAGCCAAAAATACTTGTTAACAGTTTCACAACTTGAAAATAGCAATTTTTAATAAAATGGACCGTTATCTTCAGGTTTCCTACGACACAAATATCAATTTTAGCTGTTCAAAAATCTGTCAAATTCCGTGAAAGAGCTCCTTTAAATCAGTGCTTGAATTTTCGTGTCAACTATTCCATCGAAGTCTCCCGAAATATTTGTCTGACGACATCGAACGTATTCAGAGGCGCGCTATGCGAATAATCTTTCCTAGTTTATCGTATTGTGAGGCGATAGAAAAGAGTGAAATTCCAACACTATAACACAGTCGTGAAGCATTATCCGTTTAGTTATTTAGCAATTATTCTATGAGCCCGCGTTGGATATGAGGTGGTAAATACTCGTATCCAACAAGGGCGAATGGAATAAATGTTTTATTAAATTCTTCTCAAGTTTAAATCGACTGGACATTTCATTTTGATGTAAATGAATAGATAGTACGAGGAGGCGCGAAAATTTCTGGCGCGGTGTTTACTTCTTGAGTTGAATGAAACATACGAGGAAAGCGAGCGAAAGAGTTTTCTTCCCAAGATTTTCCTCGAACAATCCCCTCTAAAGTCGTCTAAATATCCTGGAAATTGTGACAACAGTTAAGATTTATGAGAAGATCCGAAGCAAAAGCTTTTCTGGAAACTGCAAGTCTTGTGCAAGTCGAACGAAGCAAGTGTTTACATTGTACTTCTTTACGGCTCCACGGCTGTCATCAAGACTGCTATATTATTTGAAGCGAAATTGAGCTCAAAGTGGAACAGGTTTATTGAAGTATAAAAGGACAAAACCAAGATTGAAAGGTAACAAACTTTACTGAAGTGCTGAGCCTAGTTTTTATGATGTACACTGAATGAAACTGTGTTAGTTTGCCGTTCTTTCGTAAATTATTTGCTGTTTTTCTACTTTATTCACTCGCTCTTGTTGTGCGTTTAAAAGTATTATTAATTAAACTTTTCGCGTCTATCCTTTTGTTTGCGTAGTTAAATTTACTATGACATTTCTGTGGTTTTTGTAGGCACCGCTTATTATTTCTTGTTCATAAAGCTCGCCAAATTTGCTGTTTAAAACCATTTTTTTTTATGGAACTGTCGCTTCCCGCAGAAAAATTTTACGCTGAGCGGCACTTGCCGCACTCATTTCCCATATAAGGTCAAACATAGGTATACGAGCTTATAACCGGGATTAAGTGAACCAATCAGAAAGCTAGAAACGCAATATTCGAGGTTGAGATCAACAAATGCGCGTGCTGCCCATATATGGTCAAAATGTTAACGTTATCTGTCATCCGTACATAACAGATATCCTGCGATATACGTAGGTTGCGAAGATTCGTCCGAAATCTTGTAAAGCGCTGCCTAATTACAGTTTTTCTATCTGCAAAATATGTTTCGTTGAAAATTTGTTGAATAATAAAACAATTATCCTGCTCAATTAATCTTGCGGAATATCGTCTGATTTTAGCCCACTCGGCCTACGGCCTCGTCGGCTAAGTATCAGGCGATATTCCGCGGGATTTCGCAAGATAATTGTTAATTATTTAAACATAGTAGGCGAATCTCGTGCAAGATCCAATCACAATCTTGTCTTGAGACTAATTTATGCTCGCAATAGTTTTCCTTTTTTAAGAGGGGGTGGTTCAGAATTGGGAGGAGCGCGAAATGGACAAAAAACATTAGGGAGGAGGGAGAAATTTTGGCTAAAAAGAAGGAGGAGCAAAAGAAGCGAGGAGGGAGAAATGGGTGCAAAAAGTAGGGATGAGGGAGATTTACCCTTCTGTCCCTCCCCCTCTTTTAACAGATATACTGAAGTAACTGCAATCTGAGTGAGGTACTAGAAGAAATCATTTCATTAATTAGTGTATTTAAGAAAAATTATTGAGCCATTTGATGTCTTAGCATATATATTTATTTTCATTGAACATGATCATTTCAGTGTATTGTAACTAGCATATTTTTCTTTTCATTCATTTTTGTCAGTAGTAATAATAATATCAGAGAACAGCTTTTACATGAGAATTAGACTTTCCCTTGCTACAATTCTCCCAATTAGTTATTAATTGTATCATTTATTAGTTTTTTTAGTGTTTATATTTATTGTTTAAGGAATGAGGCCCCGTCCATACTAATCCGGATAAATTTGAAAACAATACGCTACATCGCACGCAACGTTGCAACGCGCGAACAGAGCTATTGTAAAGCTAATTAAGAAGGAATCCACTAGGAAGTCGAGTAATATTTATTAAAGTTGGACAAAAATCAATTTCCAGAATAATTTAAATCCTATTGCGTTATTTCCTACCCTTAATAAAAGGTAAAGATGTAAGTAATCATCCGTGATAACACCAACAACAATTTCTTATTAGAGTCTGAGAAAATGAATTTCAAAGTTCACAAGGTATGGGCAAAATCTCACGTGTAGCCATTTTGTAAATTCGTCTTAAGCGATTCAGTGGAATTCAGCGGAACTTCAAAATGTGTTTTCGATGTGTGGTGTTGTTAGAAAAGATTTCTTTTGATAAGATATTTGAAGCAGTAACAAAAAAGTTTGCAATAAGGTGGAAATAATTGGTACAACAATTTCTTATCAGAGTCTGAGAAAATGATATTTAAAGTTCACAAGCTATGGGCAAAAGCTTACATCTTTTAAGAGATTCAGTGAAATTCAGCGGAACTTCAAAATGTGTTTTCGATGTGTGGTGTTGTTAGAAAAGATTTCTTTCGATAAGATATTTGAAGCAGTAACACAAAAGCTTGCAATCAGGTGTAAATAGTTTTGGTACAAAATTTTGTCCAATAACTACTCGAAGTCCTGGCGGATTTCCTCTTAAACCTTTTGTTTTTGACAGAGATCACATACCTATAAAGCTGCTTTTTTGCCGTCCACACTACACCAACTAGCCGGTGTTTTCAAATTACTCCACTTTGGAGACCGTTTTCGAAAGGCTCCGTTTTTGGTTTCCGAAAACGTCGTACTAGTGTGGACGGCTGGCCTATCAGGAGGAAATAAAAGCGTTTTGAAATTTATTTGGATTAGTGTGGACGGGGCCTAAGTTAATTGGCCATTTTTTTTTCAAGAACTGCAGTTTCTTTTTCACCCGTTACCACCTTTGTATATTTAAAAACTTCAAAAACTGTTATAAGTAATTTGTATATCAGAAAAATGAATTAAATAATCGTTGCAAAGCTCCCTAATGGTGCATTATTGACACGTTCTAAAAAGCCTTCAGGAGTGTTTAATTTCTTCTTAAGCCTGCGTTTGAGTTTTAATGTAATTAAGACAATTTCATGTAAAATCAAAGCAGGTTTTTTATAGTGTTTATGCCGACATAAACTTAAAGTGGAATTGTATCAGTTGTTTTGTTTTCACTTATCGTCTTGCAGGGTTTTCTGAGTAACCTCTACGTACTTCTCGTAAAGATCCAGGGAAGGAAAAGGATCGTTTTGAATGATTTCTCTTTGCACACTTCCAATCAGCTCGTCTCCATACTCGTTGATAATTTTTTCGACATTACACAACTCCCAGAAGTAGCCAGATGTTTTGCTAGTTTCGTAATCTGATGGTTTAATCTTGATATCGATTGGGAAGTCACAACTGCCATAAAGGTAGTTATCCCGCAGGGGCATAGGGGCTTTTCGGACGGTGAGAGTTATGGATGAACCATCAATGCCTAATGGCTCGATTAGATATTTTTCGCTAATGAGCACGTAATTGATGCCTCCCTTCATGTCAACGTAGTTCATACTTCTGGGGGAAAGATCCCCCATTGTATTGACGTCCCATTTTAAGAATAGTAAATTACTTTCGTCTCCATCTTTATACCTGAAGGAGTGCCCTCGCCCATGAACTTTAATTTCCCCAGTAATCGGGACGGGACTGATATATCCAGGAATAATCGGTCTAGGATCTGCATTATTGATAAAGAGGTTGGCTGTAGTTTCTGTCTCTAACAACACTGAAAAGATAAAAAACGGCACCTCCTCTTTTACGGATCGATCATAAACTACCAATTTTTTCTTATAAATGACAACGTCATTCGCCTTAATGTTTGAAGCTGAAGTCGTTTTTAAGTTAAGTTTTGGGGCTTGGTTACTCTTGTCGATAATCTGAAACCAAGGAGCACTTCTGCGATTATGCTCAAGATTATGTTTATGTTTATTTAGGTGCTTTTTAGCAACAATTGCTACATCGTCGCAGTTGATTTCGTATTCATTGCTTCCTCTTTGTTGAACAACTTTAAACGAGTTATAATTTCGTACGTTCCAAGCTTCGGGAAAATTCGGATAAAGAATCACATGATCATTAAATGGTGAACCGTTCAATAGTTCAACATTTTTCACGGTGCCAAGCAAGTGAGTGTCTCTGTTCGTTCCATGGAAATATTTTAAAGCACCCGTTTTGGAGTCGAAAAATATGCCTTTGATGTCATTTCGATCTTTTGATATTCCTTGAAATGAAAGGATATTGTGCCCGCCCCCTAAGTCGGCCTTTAAAACATTCTTGCAGTGATCGTGGAATTCTCCTATCACGCCATTTATGTTCAGAATATCGTCGCCCCTCCCCGTCTTAATTTTCACAGTCGGATTTTTATCTTTTGGATTGAATTTTTTGTAATCACCAATACTTACGACGTCATGCATTTCATATGTATCTGGGATATTCGACTCGGTATCAATATCAATATCATTTAACGGCTCTAGATTGACAAAATCAGAATCAACAAAAACATAGACGCCCTTATAAGTAGTTCCTTTCTTAAACTTCCCATAAAAATCAAAGCCAACTTCACCGGCTGCTTTACCCCACCCTGTGCTGCTTGATGCCATAGGCATAACTGGACTCCAGATGCTGCGTTCGGTCCCCGTACATAGGTATGGCGAATTAGTTACATCGTATGGTACATCCTTGTCTTGGCCAACATACTTTCTTTGGTTCAAAGAGAGCCCCCAAGACGACTGTTTTTCCCAATAGCTCTTCATTTTTAGTGTAAAATATTCAACATTTGACATGGAAGCAACCTGGTTGTTGACGTAAACGTCGGTGTAACACGTTCCAACACTATCAAGGAACTTCATTTTCTGGTCAATTCGCTCAGCACAAGCATCCCTTAGGTTCCTCAATTCTCTCAGCCTGTTCCTGTACGCCTCAACTGCTGCCTTGTCATAGCCTGAGCTACCACCGATGAGCTCTATTAGCGTAGCAGCGAGGCCAAGAACAGCGCCAATGATGGCCCCAACTGGTCCTAGCACAGCGGATCCTGTTACGATGGCAGCCACAAATGTCGTCAGGCCCACCACTCCAGCAGCTATGCTCAGTGACGCAGCAGCAATGCCAGGAGCATTTCCATCCTCGATGGCTATTTTTAATCCCCATATATTGATACCAATACTTAAACTATCAGTAAGAGGCCCAAGAACGTCGAACACTGAAGCTCCTTTTAACCACTTGCTTGCCCTTGTGAACGCTTTGCTAACTTTGCTGAAGCGAGGAAACTTCTTAAGGTCAGTGTTGAGCGCACTTTTTACACCTTCTTTTGCCGTTTTTACAGCACCTTCGTCGATAATCGCATCAGCTGATTTCGATACTTCGTCAAGTAGAATCTTTTTAAGGTGTTTAAACGCTTCTCTAGTAGGTAGAAAGTTCTTATGTTTTCTTATGTGATCCACAATTTCCTCCACAACAGGCAAAACGAAATTTCCACCAATATCCAGAACACTCAACGTCAAGGCTGTTTGAGCAATGGTCTCTTTAGCTTGTTCTAACTTTTCCTGTTCCAAAAGAGCTAATGTGGCGACGCTACTGGAACGAGAGTAAATTCCGAGGACTGTATTGGGTACAGTAAATACCCTTTTAAACCTGGTCACAACCTGATAGTACATGACTGAAGTGGAGTATCGGGCCAAGCAAGGATTGGGACAATAGATCAAGCACGTAATTCCAAGGAGTACAATAGTCGGGAGCCATACCATTGATCGCGACGGCTTCTTTAATCCTTCCATCGGTGCTTTTTGACGAGTAGTCAAAAGTCCCCCTGGTATAGACGAGGGCTTTGAAGGCAAAAAGCAATCGGTTGAGATGGTTTCAGAAGATTTTTCAAAACCGCACTAAACGTGTCTTTGTCACCTTGGCACAATTACGAAAAATGAAATTGATATCTATAGTTTGAGTAAACTGACAAATGATTTAATCTCTTTCCTTATTGGATACCTTTGTTTACGCAATGACCCATTGCCCTTTTACATTCTTTTGTTGTGATTTGTATTGTTCTATTTCAGTAGAATTACCAATCCTTGTAAAATATTTATTACAGTATTTTCAAGTGTTTTTCACCAAAGGTGTCCTGATACCAACAATGAAATCTACAGGTGACAGGGTATGGCTCACTGACTTCAGCTAATGTAAACAATTGATACAGGGTCTTTACGCACTTGGAATGGCGCCTCTGTTTCACTGAGGTGTGAAAAACATAAAAAAGGGGAGAAACTTTGCAAAATATTTTCACTTAATATAAGAATTTTTTTTACATCGTTTTGTTACGATTTGATTGTTCTTTCTTGATAAAATATTTATTACAGAATTTTTAAGGCTTCATCGATCTCACAAAGGTGTCAAGATCCCAAAGATGAAAATTTACAGGTGCCAAGATTTGGTTTACTGACTTTAGGAAATGTAGAAAAATTGCTCAAGAAAGGTTCGTACCTTGAATATTCTTGTTTTTGAAAACCTAAACAGAAGTCCTCGACAGTCCATAAAAAGAGAAATTTTAGTGTTTGAATGTCCTGGTTCTCTCTCAGATGGTAAATAAATTGGAAAAAAAGACTTCCTCCAGCATTTTCGTTTTAAGGTATTGTGATTTTTGTAGTACATAGCAACGCAGTTGCTTGTGTTTTTAATAGATTGGATTTTAGTCTTGAAATTCCTTACAAAGTGAAAAAAAACTTGGAAGGAAGATCGAAACCGTCATAACATTGTTAATTTTTAATGAATTTTGATATTTTGTAGTTTTAGATTTTTCTTAGTGATGTTCACAAGTTTATTAGTGTATTTCACTATTTCGTGTATACCCTTGTTAAATAAACGCTTTTTTACGTAGATCCATTCGACTCTGCTTCGTAGATCCACAGCTACGTTGACAATGTTCTCCGCAATTTATCATCAATAACAAGACTGATGCATAAAAAGTTGGAGTCGATTTGTTAAATGGATGCACACTTATGTTACTTATCAGTTATGTAAAGCGCGATCATCGCAATCCATGTGATTGTTTATATCAAGATACGATATATCATCCTCTCTGGTTTACAAATCATCGAGAAATTCATTCGATTTGTTGTTGGATGCCTCTGATATACTAAGAACGAGTAAGCAAAATTTGGCCGTCATATCGAGTTTGAAAGGAAATCAGGATTGAAATTAAACCTTGTTTCAGCGATGTATTTAAAAGTTTTTAAAACATCTAAAATCGTTTGTTTTGTGTAAATGCCAATCAGCCATGCAAGTGTCTGTAAATTTGGCTTTTTCCAAAGACCGCGTAAATATTCAAAGTATTCCATTGATACTTGTCATATGCAATTGCGATGAGAAAGTCGCTGTCAACTAATTGTATCTATAAGTTTACCAGACTATACACTATATGCTTATGAGGAGATCAAGGAAGTACGGCGTTTCTATAGACCAACTCAGTTTAGTACAAAGTTGGCTATCAGATATATTGATGGAGCTGAAGCGTTTGAACTCTCGTACAAGCGCCTGAAAATGTAATGTCAATAATTTTGCCAGATTTGCTTATTAAAAAAAAAACGGCGAAGTAAACGCCAAGAATCTTCCAGAGCAGATTTAGTTAACAGCAACGAAGAAGACACAAGGCTTCTCTTGGCAAACGGTTTTAATGTGGTAAGCTTGATTGTTGATTACCACTATATTGCTCAAGTCATTCTGAACTAGCTACAAGCGGTGTTGACCTTCTATTTATGTTAACAAGCTATAATTTCAATTAAAAGACAAAAGTAAACTTCTTTGTTATCGAAAAGTTTGATTGCCTCAGCTGTTTGGGCCGTCGAGAACAAACGAGTCGTAAACTTAGCCCGATTTGTTTACTTGTGCATAAATCTGTATTTTTAACTAAAGGAGTATAACTTCCAGAGGTGAAGCCATGAATGGAACATTCTGATTGGTCTAGAAGCTCGGTTTATGAAGAAATATTCACCGCGCTAGGCGGTGAATATAGCAACTCAAGGTTTGGCTACTATTAAAGCCATTCCATCTTTGCCATCCACGCTACTGAGTAGTGAACATGGCGGCATTTGCTCAACGGACATTTCTCTCATTTAAAAGAAATCACTCCAAGCCTTGAATATTTAAAACTTTGGGAATTTTGCAAATTAACTTTCAAGGCTTTTAGACCGAAAATATTTTCAAGAGCTGGTTTTCAAGGCATTAGCATTAATCGTAAACATGGTGGTTTTGGAGATCGCACGCGGCCATTAGAAACTCAGTCAGATCGACTGACAAAACATTATTTAGTTCTCGTCTCATCGGAACTAGACATTTCGAGAGGATTTACACAATTGCTCAGAAGTCACCACCGATTAAACAAAGGTACCAGATATCTATCTTTTTGTAGTGTTTGTTTTGTTCTGTTTTATTGCTTTAACTTGAGTGTAAATTACGATTTCAATAGATGAATTAAACTGGTTTACACGTATGTAAGCGAGTACTTGGATTTGTTGTTTTCGTGTTTTCTATTGTTATTTTGCACTTCTTGATATTCACCTCTGAAAATTATACTAAAACAATTATTCGCCTCAGGCTCAGTGATTACAGTTGAGTAATCCCTTTGACTTCGTCTCGGGGATTATGGAACAATAATCACTGAGCCTGAGGCGAATAATTGTTAAATACTATAAGAGTAATATTTCCTGTTTACGGAATGCGGTCGTCTGTATCAACACTCAAGTTAAGCGAGTTGTTTTGAATTTGGTGGTTGCTGATCAACATCTTCCTTCTAACTTAAATTTGTTTAAGATAAAAAATCCCAAAATTCAATAATATTGAAATCCCCAAAATATACCTAAAATATCCATAAGTTAATAAAATTCCCCAAAATATGAAAAGAACCACCACATAGTTAATTTAGAAATCTCCCCGTAAAACCCTTAAAAACTAGTTTTCAAAATATAGCCAACAGTAGAGTTAGCTTTTGAAATTTTTCTCTCAGCAAGTGTAGAGGATTCACAGGTGGCAAGTTACGGTTTCTTGATTTTCATGAATGTAGGAAACTGGTCCACATAACAGGTTATAATTTGAGGAAGATTTATTCTTGCGAAACGTTCTTTAATATTTGTTTAGTATATTAAAATCCAGAGGATTGACAGCCGAAGATAAATCTTAGTTGAGGTGTGTCATATTTTCCCACCCGAATTACAGAACGAACAAAAAAAAAACAGCGAAGAATTTGTACGCGTTCAACAGGCCAAGGTTATCACTGAGATGGCAAGTTGTACATTTCGGTAATAATTAATAACAAAAACAAATAATTGCAATTGAAATTTGAAAGCATGGGAACGCGTTGATTTTGATAGTACTATCTTTCACCTGATGCAAACGTAGTCTCAGAGAGACCCTTTGATTTTTAGCTCCTGCCCGTTATTTTCCACGATTGTTTTTGCTTTTCATCTCTCACATGCAAGTGCGAAAATGAACGTCAAATACCGCATTCTGGTTGGAATTGTTTGTTTGAAAACTGATGTTTAACCCATGCACCCTGCTTGGGTATGACTTAAGTTATGTTAGTAGTTTGTATTGTTTTTTATCGTCGCGGCGTAAATTTCCCTGACTCACTTTAGTTACAGTGATTATTTTATTCTGATATCAGAGAAGTGGTCAGTTAAAATATGAATCAACCGTTCGGTGGTCTGAAGGGCACTCTAGTCGCATACTACAACTACGCACATTGTACTCGTGAAATCCCTACCCTGTTATACAGTTGTTATAACGCGGGCTCACACGAATGAGCAGCGCGAAAGAATAACAAATGACACCAATTCCCCCATCAGTTCAAAGAAATCAGTTATGATTTTTTAAAAATCCTCCTCCAGTACCGGAATGAGGGGGTAGGTACAGGGGGGTAGGTACAATCAGGGGGTAGGTACAATCAGCACCAAGAAGACAGAAGTAATGTACCAGCCAGCCCCGAACAAGCAGTACCACGAGCCGCAGATAACGGTGAATGGTCAGACACTACAGGCAGTTGAGTCTTTCACATACCTAGGCAGCACACTCTCTCGCAATGCAAACATTGACACTGAGATCAACAACAGAATCTCCAAGGCATGCAGCGCGTTTGGGAGACTGCGGGAGAAAGTCTGGGAGAGAAGAGGAATCAGCCTCAATACCAAGCTTAAAGTCTACCGTGCTGTGGTCCTCACCACCCTACTGTACGGTTGCGAAACCTGGACTGCGTACAGACGGCATGAGAAGCTGATCAACCACTTCCATCTGAGGTGCCTCCGAAACATTCTCCACTTTCGCTGGCAGGACAAAGTCCCGGACACGGAGGTACTGAAGCAGGCAGACCTTCCCAGCGCCATAACCATCATGCGCAAGGCCCAGCTGAGATGGGCAGGCCACGTCTCTCGCATGCCAGACGATCGCATTCCAAAGCAGCTCTTCTACGGAGAACTCTGCTCTGGCAAGCGCACAGTTGGAGGGCAACGAAAGCGCTACAAGGACAGTCTGAAAGTCTCCCTAAAAGACTTTAACATCAGCACTGAGTCCTGGGAGTCTCTTGCCTCCGACAGACCCTCCTGGCGCCAATGCATCACCAAAGGAGCCCAGGCAGCAGAGAAACGCAGGTCCCGTCAAGCCGAGGAGAAGCAAGCAGCACGCAAGGGAAGAGCCGTCAGCACTAACAGCACAGCCCCTACCCACTTCTGCTCCACATGTGGGAGAGGCTTCCTTGCCCAGATTGGCCTTATCAGCCATCTGCGGACTCACCAAAGAATCTAGATGTCTTATGGTCATCTTCGAATACGAAGGACGAACAACACAGAATAGGGAGGAGGGAAAAATGGCCAAAAATTAGGGAGGAGGGAGAAATTTTGGTAAAAAATAGGGAGGAGGGAGAAATTGGCACAAAAAGTAGGGAGGAGGGAGAATTTGGCGCAAAAAAGTAGGGAGGAAGGAGATTTACTCTCCTCTCCCTTCCCCCCTCCGGAATCAAGTCATATCGACGCCAATCTGTTTCTATACTACGAGCAGTCCCTATTTTTTCAGAGACAAGAAGCAAGGCTGACACTACGTAGAAATGAAAAAACCTTAACGGGACAACGACATGATAGAGTCCAAACTGAAAGTCAAAAATGCAAACTCTGGACAGCTGTTTCGACCTGATTGGGTCTCTTCAGCAGAGTGTATGCCGCACAGAATAGACAACCAGCGCAAGACAGTTGTCTATAAAGTGCTCGTGGTAATGACAATCCGGATGGGCTCAAATTCAAACACCCGCCCATTGATCATAGCCGCGTGACTATTACTCAATAGGTCAAGAATTCGAAATATCATGTCGTTGTCTCGATAAGGGAAGTGAAAATAGACAGAACTATCCTTACACTGAAAACATGGACAAAACCATGTGAAAAACGACACTGCAAACATGGGCAAAACCATGTGAAAACAGTGAAAATGTACAGCATATCGGGCCCATCCAGATTGTCATTATCACGAGCACTTTATAGACAACTGTCTTGCGCTGGTTGTCTATTCTGTGCGGCATACACTCTGCTGAAGAGACCCAATCAGGTCGAAACAGCTGTCCAGAGTTTGCATTTTTGACTTTCAGTTTGGACTCTATCATGTCGTTGTCCCGTTAAGGTTTTTTCATTTCTACGTAGTGTCAGCCTTGCTTCTTGTCTCTGTATTTTTATTTTTGGCTGATTAGAGCTGTCGCCAGCTCCTACGTAAACTAGCAGCAATTTCGTCCGCGGTCCCTTGCTTTCTATTGTCACCTATTTTTTCGCAGAGTCCGTCGAGCTTGAAGTGAAATTTTTTTTTGAAGAGTCCGTCGAGCTTGAAGCGAAAAAGATAAATGATCGCGCGAGTGGAGGTCGACGGACACTGCGAAAATTTTATCGCTTCACGCTCGACGGACTCTGCGAAAAATCACACAGCGGTCAAACGCAAAAATGATGTCACCTCCGGTCTTCGCCGCCTCGAACTTTTGACTCGAAAGTGGGCAAACTTTTGCAAGAAATTGTTAAAGAAATAGTACGGTGAAAGAACAGTTCAAGCTGGGACACTCAGTGGAGATGAATTATCAAATTTCCAATCCATAAGCGACGTATAAACCTTAACTTTCCAGGGACGGCGTTAACTTTTGGCTTTAAAGCGAAAGTTTTCGAAAAATTTAAGACTTTGTATGGAAAATTTTGGCGGCAATTAAACAGGAACTGCGCACGCGCGCTGCGTTTGACCGCTGTGAAGTGGCGCTGCGCAGGGGTCGCGCTCAAGGTCGCGCTGCGCAAACAATGAGAATTTTTCGCCAGCGCAGCGCAGCGTTTGTGAACGGTCAGCAGTCGTTGCCCATCATTCTCGTCCCCAGTGCCCTTCGTCCGTGTCGTTACCTTGGTAATTTCATAGCAGACGAAGTTTGACTTCTCGAAGACTTTCAAGCGCTTCCAATAACTAAAGTTATCATGAGTTATTACTTCTAATTGTAATAAGTGAAATTGGATTTATTCTAAAGATGCCGGTGAAAAAGAAAGGTGGTAAATCCAAGTATGTGAGCGCCATTTTGACATTTGACTCTACAAAATGTAGATCGATAAGCTTACTATAAAATTAAGGTCATAGAAGTTTAAATTTGAGTTTCTTTGCATATTTTAAGTCAGTTCACTTTTCTGTATCTCGATTTAGATCTGGAGGTAAAAAGAAAGGAGCAAAGAAAGTCAAGAAGTCAAAGGAAGAGCTTGCCAAGGTAAAAATTCACTCCTTCATTCATGTACATGGTCAAATGGCATCTGGTGTAGGACATACATGTATTTTCAGATATTTTACACAGACTACAGACTACGAGAAAACATGTAAGCTTATATCGTGTTACCATTACCATTGTTGAGAGCCAACCATAAACAGGCTAACCGAAATGTTATCCAGTCTAACTGGAGCGCTATGAAGTTAACTGGAGTGAAAGTCTGCAGTCTACAAATGTCAGTCAGCCAATGACCAGAAGGAAGGGGGGCATTGGGGCATATTAGAAACCGCAAAACCTAACAAAAAATCATCAAAACCGCAAAACCGCAGTAAATTTTACTTTCTGTTCAGTAACAAGCTTAATCATACTACTCAAAATAGCACTTTGAACAGGAAACCAAATGGGAAAAACTGATAACCACATTGAATACCAAATCCAAAAAACCACTTGTATTTTTGCTGAAAACCGAAAACCAAATGCTAATAGAAGGAAAACCCGCAAAACGCATAAGACACCAAAACTGAAAAACCGCAGTTTGTCGGGGCAAAAACTGGAAAACCGATCTAAAAATGGCCAAAACCGCAAAACCAAAAATCCCAATGCCCCCTCAGAATGGCATCATAGTCGAATAATTAATGCATGACATCTGTACTCTTGTATTTGACAGGAAAAGCTTGAAAAAGCAGCATCAGCCTTTGAAGCTGCCGATGATCTTCATGCTGCTTTTGTAGCTCGTATGGACAAATGGATGATCGATAACTATGCCCGGGCTATTGATCTCTTTCGTCGATTTGATATTGATGGTGATGGTAGTTTGTCATACGAGGAATTCTATGCAGGAATGAGAGACTTAAATGCGCCTGCTAATAACTTGGAGTTGTATATTCTTGCAAAGAAGCTAGATAGAGATGCTAATGGTCTGCTGGACTATCTTGAGTTTTCAAAAGGCTTGAAATACTACAAAAAAGAAGAATGTGTCAAAGATGATGGTCTGCCAGTTCTGAGATTTGAGAGAGAAGAGTTGGAGCAATGTCCATGCTGTAAGCTGGGATTATGGCAGCCCCCTAAGGAAAAGTACCCAAGGTTAGCTGGTCTTGACAATGACTGTCATTCCCGAGACAATAAGTACATGTACCATATCTTCTTGTTTAAACGTCAGTAGCACTTAAGGCTTGGCACAGACTTTTAGTGCTCACAAGGTCTACATGAACGGCTAACTCTTCTTAGAGAAAACAATAGAATAAATAACATTAACAATACCCCTAGCCCCAAACACAGTAGCAGCTGCTACACAAGAGGACCACTAGAATTACAAGCTTACGAGAGCTGCTACACTATCAGATTTTACATGTACCTTACCTTCAGTGCAACCTCGTTCCCAGGGTCTCTCTCTCCCCGCCCCCAAGAGCGAGAGAAGAGAGACCCTGGTTTAGTCTGGTCACATGCTTCTGGGACAATTGAGTACATTAGGGAGGGGTCCTCTAATGTCAAGAAATTTGTCGCATCGTCCTTTGTCACATTCCACGCGAGGCTACTACATTGCACCGGCCAAAGTGTCCTTCAATGGCTTTCCATAACATCTTTGGCCGCGGTGAGCAATTCCTGATTACCCTTCCCGAAGCTGAGATATTTACAATGTGTAACGTCCATAACTGGGACCTCTGCGACGAAAACGTGCCTTACGGCTAGCAGTTTGGAAAAGGATAGCTGTTCGTATAATAAAACCGTTCGTCAGACACGAACAGGATAAGATGCTGTTCTAACAAATCGAAATATCAGTTTAAAAAATCGTCAGCCGTTCCAATAGCTCAAGTTATCAGTCCAAAAAAATCTATCCGTTCGCATCTAGCCTGCGAACGCAGACACAGGCTAGTTCGCATCAAACGATAAATATCAAACTAAAGAGCTTAGTATTCGCTGGCGGTCACGTACGAGCTTTGTAAATATGCGTCGGTCCACAAACACCTCATGAATAGTCGCGGTTCTTTTTCTGCTCAAAGCCATCTTCGCTTTCAAAATATACGATTATCAATGCACGTTTTACTCAAGACTTGAGTTTTATTCAACAAGTTTTTCGAAAATGTATCGATCTTTACAGTTGCAAATATCAAGCGCTTTTGATTTGAGCTCGAGGTTCAAACTATATCTCCCGTGGGAATACACTGTTGGCTCGTTCCTGTGAGCATTATTCCCGCTCGTAAAAAAACAGAAAGCTTTGCTTTTTTCGCTTCCCTTATCTTCATTTATCACTTTCATATAAAAGACGTTTGATTCACAGGATTCAAATTGACAGCTCCTTGCGTCGATCTTCGCGTGCGATGGTTTTACAAAGTTTCCAATTAAGACAAATCAACGCAGCCGACAACAGCGCCCGCTTATATGTTTATTAAAACGAAAATTTACTCGCATTAAAGTAAACGAGAAGTACTCGGCACATCGTTGAAATTCTTATAACTATAAATTGTGCCAAGCCTCATCTATTAGCTTCTATTCCAAACGTCATTGTTCTGACCTACAAGAAAGTCATTGCCATCGCGTTACAAATATGTCGACAATGGTTGCACAGCAAATGCAGACGATAACAACTGTTGTTTCTCTCAGGTAAAAATTTATGTGCCTTACTCTTGAGCCATTCGTCTTGTGCTGTTCAAAAAATCTTCATCAGCCGTTCAGCTGTTCGACTTGTGCCATTCAAAAATTTTCTTCAGCCGTTCACATACATCCTCCGCTGCGGCAAGCAATTCCTTGTTAGCTTTCGCAAATGTTTACAATGTTTAACGTCCACAATCTACAACAATTTCTTTACAAAATAGTACTGGAGCAGCACACGGACGGACGATGAATAGATTTTTCCAGTGTTTGCAATAGATTACCGTCTGACATTGCCGTACTAAATCGTTAAATCAGTGTTTATTTTGGTGGCAACACTTTCCGCTCTCCCCTATACTCAGTAGTGACAAACACGACACTTATCTGCCCCTCCCCCATGTTGTTTATTTGTAATCTGCTAGAATCTAGCAGACACGTGACCAGACTAAACCAGGGTCTCTCTTCTCTCGCTCTTGGGGGCGGGGAGAGAGAGACGAGGAACGAGGTTGATGCTCCTCATAAAATTTGATTTTATCCCAGAAAGGATACCAATTTGGGCATGGCTAAAGCTTTTTGACCCCCTAAAAAAGACCATTCTTCAGTCTAGACTGCCAACAAAGTATGGCAGTGCTTTTTCTACTTCTCTGTGTCATTATACAACCATAAAGGAGACCTTGACAGCTAAAAATATTGGTATTTTGTCCATGTAAGTGAGACTGAAATTCTTAATTTACACCCCTATTAAAGGAGAAAACCAGTCCCTTTCATATGGGATTACCCCCTCCCTGAATCCTCAAATAAATGCATCATTTTTATTAAATCTGAAACCTTGTGGATCCAGTTAATATCCATGAATTTGATTGGTTCTCTCATCTCTGTAACTGTTCAGTGATGCATGAAGAATTAAATGATTGCATGTGTATTGTCCTTGAAAGGGAAGGTTATTCCTGATTTTTGGTTATAAGCCCCTCCGTATAAGCCAGGGCTTATAACTGGAATTTTACAGTATGTACATGTATAAATGCAAAGCTCTGTGTATGATCATGCATGTCGATCCCTTAAGAATAATATTCTGCTAACCTGATTTTCTGGTTTGACAGGTTTATAAGTACGGAACTCAAACTTGTGACATTTGCCAACCTGCCGCAGTTGAAGTCTTATCCAGGACATTTCCAGATATTTGTTCATGCCCATATACCAGTTTATTCTATAGAGTCAATAATCAACGAGAGGTTTGGAGGGACGTCAAGGAAAGTTGTTATATATTGCACGACCAAAGAAGGAAAAAGAGTGCAGTTGGATCGTCACAAGACTCTTGAAGAGTGTGGCTTTTCAGGTGGCCCACGACCAGAACCTCAGCTTGTAGAATTGTTATATGATTTTGACGTAGAATTTAATGACTGTCCAATTCTTATGAGTGATCATTATTTTACCTAACATATGTGAGATAATGCCAGTGTTTTTGTGTACATGTAGCTTTCCAAATACACCTGTTAAACATTTCCTAAATTTTTATGTTCCAAAAAATATCCAAACCCTTCACACAGAAGCCTTTTTGGTTTTGACCCCCCTCCCAGCCAGCCTCCCAAAAACAAACCTCTGAATTCCAATTTTTTTATTAAAAGCCTTATAATGTCCTTTACAACATAGTTTTTAAGACCCAACTCCCTCCCCCTTGGAATTTCTAATGACCTTTCTTGGGGGGTGGGGTATGGATAGTTCCTGGAACTACACAATACCTAAAATAAGGTGCGACACTGCAATATATTCATGTCTCATACTAAGGGATCTTGAAGCCTTCAACTTGATTTCTATCAAAAGATATATATTCATTCAAGTGTACATTATTTGCAAAACTACTGTATACTCAATTGAAAAATTCCCTCTATACAGACATAAAAAATTCTGTGGCCTGTAATAATCATGATCAGCTCTACTGATTGTACTTTTTGTATTTTGAATATAAAATGAAAGGAAACCAGCCAATAACATGTAAATCCTTTGATTTTGTGACACAGTCTTGCATAATTTTTTCTAATAATTTTGTATGTTTGCAAGAATTTCAATCACTGAAAGATTTTTTTAATATTGAATATTAGGAACATGATTGTATTATAATAATTTATATTTGATCACTTTAACCATTTTGATTATATATTGAATGTATACAATGTCAATTGGTAGCATCAACAATTAATATTTATTTATTGATATACATGTACATGATTGAAGTAAAAATATCACATATCTGTAGGCAGTTATTGAAAAATTCCCAACCGAGTGTGAGCTAATGTTATTGGAAGTAAAGAGTGATTTATTTGATAGCATGGATAACATAACTGTAGAGATTTTTTAATATTTCCCTTAAACTAATTATTTGTAAATATGACTTTTTGAAAATGAGAAAAGATATAGCTCACAATGATGATTGCACAGAGAAAGAGTGATTGTAACATAAAAATAAAAGCTTTATGAATGAACTGACATTTCCACTTGACTCTGTATGTTCTGTTATCAGTGGAGAGGCACGGCGAAAGGAAACCAGAAATTTACCTCTTTAGCTTCGCATGAAAATAAGGGTCATGAATGGTACCAAATTAGGCTTCTGCTCGGAATGCTTGCAAAATTTTTGTGGGTGTTCCAGTGGCGGATCCAAGTGAGGGGCCCAGGCCCCCACCTTATCTTCAGGCCAAACCAAGGCCTGTAGGGCTGAGAAAAGAGAGCAGATCCCGGGAGCAGATCCCCCTTCGTATTCTTGGAGTCTGGATGATCAGGCCCAGGGCCGTAACTAGCAAGAGGCAAGACGAGGCACTTGCCTCGTCTTGATTTGAACCCAAAATGAAAAACGAAATATTTTTTGTTGGGAAAATTATCCCCAGTTGAACGATATTGATATTTCTTAAGAAATATCTCATGAAAAATGTCTCTGAGAGTGATTCAAAGTTCTAGATTTCAAAATTTTCTGGAGGGCATGCCCCAGAACCCGCTATCAAGATCTTGCCTCGTCTATGGCAAAGGTCTGGTTACGGCCCTGAGGCCCCCCACTTACCTGAAGGTCTGGATCTGTCACTGTGCTCTTTTGCTCGTGCTCGCATACTTTTACAAGTGCTTGTATGCTCAGTTTTTAGTGGAGGTAGCTTTTTGAAAGGTGCACGTTGCTCGCAAGGGTAAGTTTTTGTCAACGCTTAAGCTAGCAAAGACCAGCAAAGAAAAATGCTGCACTCTCATGCTTGATTTTTGTTCCCCTCCCCCCTTCCAAAAAAATAATGGTCCGTTCCTAGTTAACAGCTTTGACAAAGTCAAAACCACCACTCATGACCACTCGCAGAATGCGCTCGCATGCGGATCAAGTCACGAAGAACTGCAGATCTTTCATGAGTCACACAAGCACTTAGGATAAGATTTAAAAAAAGAAAACAAGACTAACATTACGCTTATATACAGAAAATCAAAAATTCAGGAAAACAAAATACTTTATACCCGTTCTACGGCAAAAAGATACCGAATACCTTGGTTAAAAACACCCAAGATACCGTATACCCAAAACCCCTGGCCGGGCCTGGTCTATGGAGGTGGCAGGGACTGGCTACATAAATAATAGCATGCTACCAGAGAAACTGAGCGTGGGAGGTTGGATTCCCAATGTGGAGAGAACTTGTGGAAATATGTTTAAAAAGAAAAAGATAATCAATGGAAAAAAATTCACACAGCACAAGCAGGAGATGTTTGCACTACCAGTGTTGATTTGCTGATTTGCCGCCACCAGTCCTCCTTGATAAATCACCATTTATTGACAAACAAAAAATATTTTATATCAAAAAAGTCCAACAGCACCAGAAATGTTACCCACACAATCGTTGTTATATCCATGAAGTAACAAACTACGTACCAGAAAAAACCTTTGACGAAAAGTCATCTGATTTTGCTTCAATAATGAAATATTTGACTTACTGACTTATTCCTTTTAATAGGCTCCTGGTGGAGCAAAGGGCGTCAACAATGCTTCGCCACCGAACTCTATTTGCTGCCGCAAAAATATTTGCCCGATCCATAATTTTTCATTTGAGACAATGACAGTGTCAGATAGATAGTTTATACTCAGACTGTCAGAACTTACCCAATTCCAGTCTTTGGCCAGGGAACTCTTTTTTGGACCGATTTTTTTAATGGAAAAGACCTTGTTGTTTCTACTCATTGCATGCCTATCGAATAAGTGCAGAGAAAGGCCTGGGAACGAGGGAGCGTTGTTTCTTCTTCAATATCCAAGATGGCGTATGTTGCTTCTCACTTGGCGAAGGGAATCACACATCAACAACGTGTGATGCGCCTCTACAGAAACAGTCTGAAGCATTTACTTTCCTGGTGTATAGACAGACAACTTTGGAGGAGAGAGGCTTTAAAATTGAGAGATAGATTCGATGAAAACAAATTCGAGAGAGACCAGAGGAAGGTACACACGATTTTGGAAGCGGCAGAAGCTGAATTTGAGAGAATGAAGCACCCTTTTCCTTACACCAGTAAGTATATTCTTGTTTGTTCCTCATGTATCACATCTAATACGACTTCTTCATGCTAAGATAAAAACAGCTTACACTGAAAATGTAATTATTTTAATTTACGAGTTTGCTCAATTTTATGCACACAAATGCACAAGGCTTTCATTTAAAACATGTAATCTTATTTCTTGTAGCCCCCGAAAGCCCAGAGGGCAGCAAATGGGAAAGAAACATTCCTCCCCCTCCTCATGTAAGTATTCTCTATGATTAAGTTAACAAAACGTTCAAACAGCCTTGAAATGGGGTTTTGTAGGCATCTGTTGTATATAAAAGCTTAGGAGATATAATGACATCTCCTAACTTGGCTTTTTTACGATTCTAATTATATAGCTGTCAGTAAATCCTATATTGTCAGCACAGCTATTTTTCCTTAATTTCTGAGAACTGTCCAATTTGGGATAAAATTTGGATAGTTTTAATTAGGACTTTCAGGTAAAATGCACAAACTGTCCAATTTAAGAAAAATTGGACAGTTTTGTCTCAGCCAATCAAATCGAAGAAAACACAACATGTGACGGATATTAGCCAATTAGCACAAAGCATAGCATCAGCGCTGTAAACTGGTCGCATTGTGAGTCGACAATGGCGGAATGTTGTAAGGCAAGTTTGCTACGCTTTTCCATTCCTTTTGAACTTTTCAGCAATAGTAACAACAAAGAGAAATTTTCTTTGTTGTCACAAGAGGAGCTAGCTACACTAAGAAGCAAAAACCAAGAGCAAAACGCCTCCAATAGTACAAAACTTGGGTGAACGTTCGAAAAGAAAAGACAGCGATGAAGTACGAACGAGATAGTGGAAAGGAGTATTTCAGATTTAAGAAGTTGTAAAGCTCTTCGGACACTTTGTTTACGACTTTCATCGATGCAGTGTTTTCACTTACTTTGTAGCAAGCTTCGCAAACTCAGGTGAATAAAATTGCACTGTTTTGTTTAAGTTTTATTTGTGAAGACAATGTTTTGAGTGAGTTGCATGTGCTGTGTTATGCCTACTATTGTTGAATGTTTTCCCGTTCTGGACATATAAAAAAGTTTATTGTCTACGCCGGATTGACTGACTACAAGCTATATAATTAATATGTAACCGGACTACATGCTTGTCCAATTTGGAAATAATTAAATCGTCCAATTTTGGCTGCCCTTGGAATTTTTTTCATCAAATTATTTCCAAATTGGACAGCATGTAGTCCAATTACGTATACAAACCACTGCAAAAGCAAGAAGAACAAACAACCCTAGATCTCAGTTGGGTCACAGCATTTTAAACAGCAGTTTGAGAGCCACCCGGATCTGAGGATCTGAGGACCCCTGGTTTTAAAGCAAACATCCATCAATGAAGTGAGAAGATTGGCTGATTCTCCACAAACTAACGCTCAATAATGGGCGATTCCAGAAAATCTCCGTACCATACCACGGACGGCTTTTTGGAAATCCGAGGGCAAGGGGGGGTTCTTTGAACTGGAATTCCGAAGGCATGGGGGGATACTTACGATAGTTCCAGATCTTGGATTTCCAGAGAAGAAAACAAGAGTGTGTTCCTTGAAAATACTTATTTTGTGGACTACCAATTCGCAAATAAAGCACAAACTGACGACCGCGACGTGGAAGCAGGATACAAGACAAGTATCGATCGATCAGGCATGTGTTCGCGTTCATTTACAAAAGAAAATCGCTAAAATGTAGGTTCTACATCAAGCTTCAGAGGCCTTAACATTGATGAACTTCTTCATTCGCTCTTTCTTTTCTTGTCAAAGCGGATCCACAAATATTTAGCCCATTTAGTGGAGTGGAAAACTCTTTTGCTACACTTCGAGACGCCATTTTGAAGCACGTGGGTTGGGAGCGACTGCTGACCCTGAAGGCTCAAATTCAAGATGGCGGATATGTCAGTGCACTCGATCGTATTATCTTCCAAGTTTACACACGTGCATCACACGATATTCTTATTTTAATGTTCTGCACCAGTTTGGGGCAATGTAAAGTTAATGTAGGTTGTATCTGTTGAACAAGGGTAAGAAGAAAAGTCTTATTTTTTTTACATTTTCATCCCAGAATCTCTTGAGTCATAATGACTGTCTCTATGTACAGATCGAGTCATTTGAAATAATTTGATGTAAAATACGCCACATTGGGCGTATTTGCGAACCCTGGTGGGAATTCTAAAGAGCTTGACGAAAAAATGAAAAATCTGAACGAGAGGGGGGGGGGGGGTTAACAATTATGAAATTCCGAAGGCATGGGGGGATAACGCATTTTGGAATTTCCGAAGGCAAGGGGGGCTAAAATATGGAAGCCGTCCGTGGTATGGTATGGATATTTTCTGGAATCGCCCAATCACATTAATGGTGCAGCAATGGAAAATTCAGTTCCTGTGTATTTGTCGTGGGTCAATTTTATCCTCAATAAATATATGTTATTTGCCGGCTGGAAGGGCCGTATTAGGAAAAACTTTACCCGAGGTCTTGTACTCAAGACCAAAGGTACAGTTTTTTCCAATAAGGACCGACTTTGGCCGGCAAATAACATTAATATTTTTCCTACTTTTTCCTACTTTTTTTCCTTGTTTGGAAAAGAAACCGAGACAAATTGTGTCACAAAAACATTGTTGTATATGCGCGGATTTGATTTCAATGTTGAGTCCGACTCGATCACCGGGTTAGCAAGAGTGCAGAATGCTGTTTGCTATTTAATTCCGAATAAAAATGAACCATACTCAAAAAATGTTCAGCATATTTAATTTACGAGAATCAAGAGAATCAAGAAAAGCAAATGAAGTCATAAATATAGCACAAATATGCCACAAAACTTTAATAACACATGGATTTTGGCTTTCTGGACAATTTCCGATAAATGTTTTGAAAAGTCTTGAAGGAAGGTGTTAAGCCTATTTCTCTGACTAAAAATACTCTTTGACTGAAAATCAGTTTTACAAGCTATTTGCTCTTGTATTTAACAAATTAATGATCTCTGCATTGATTCCCAGCAGAACTTTATTCTGATAAACAGTGTCAAACTGAATGAAATGCGTAGTGTCTACTAATCAATATTTAGGTATCATGAAATACCGGTATGTAACAATAAAAAGATAAGAGGCCGGAAACTCGAGGTTTGTTTTTGTGCGTGTTACCTCTGTTCAAATGAATTAATAGGGTATGTAGATTTATGTATATTTTACTTGTAAAATAGAGTTAACTAATGGAGCTTATTGCAGCCTTTATTTGTCTTCGTTCACAGTTTATTTTGTTTACAAACACTGCAAGTACTTAGTTCGCACAAGGGACATTGCGTGACTCTGCTCTGTGTAAGAGCTGCTTTATTTATCTTAGCTTACAACAATAACTGACTCTCAGATGGCTAGCATCTGGATAACAACTCTTCATTGTTAGCAACCGTAATCGAAACCAAGTTATGCTTGTATCTATTAAGGTGTGTCGCGTGCTATTTTGTTTCACATTGCGTGCTTATGCACTATAGAGCTTAAGTTTACTTCGCATAAGTTCTCTATTTTCCCCGCCCCCCTTTCCCCTTATTAATAAAGCTGGACTACTGGCTTGGGTGCACACCTGCTACTTTTACCTGCACGTAGCAGGCTGGGTGGGGCCCTCGCCCCACCTTAGCTTCTACTCACTCCATTACCTTGCAGGGTGTGTCTCTGCCACCCTTACTGCATTGCTCATTGCTAGGGTGTGTTGCTGCCACCCTCATTTTATTATGTACTGCCACTAGGGTGTGTTGCTGCCGCCCTTATTGCATTTCTCAGTTTTTTAGGGTGTGTTGCTGCCACCCTTATTGCATGCACTTTATGGGGTGTGTTGCTGCCACCCTCATATTACCCCAGGGTGCACCCAACAACCTTTAGTCCCATTTACTGCCAAACATTGTGTATGTGTTCTTTATTTACTATGTTAAGCGATTAATTTGTTAATCAGATTTAAATAACTTGGCCAGAATGTTCATGGGATATTAAATGCACCAAAGTATGTGAGGCTTTAACAAAACTTAAAATACTTTTCTTTTCCCCTACTGGCACATATTGACAGCCAAAAAAATTCTCTTTTGTTTAACTTCAAAGTGGATTTTTTCAGGAACCAGAAGAAAGAAAAAAAAACAGAAGATTAATATTTGCAGATTCTATATTTTATTAGCTTTACGGTGATATACAATTTTCTGTGGTTTCTATTTAAGTTGCGCATGTAGGAAGATTTTGCCTGAAGGCACCCTATTTTGTTGACAGTAACCTTAAAGGGAAGCCTTAAGCCAAGGGGCCTTTACTGCCATAGCTTATTCTGGTTTCGATATCATTAAACAGCAAGAAATACATACTGCCCCTAGTCAATTGCATGGTACATGTACTCCCCAAGCATTATTTTGCCCATACCCATTTATACACCTGGGTGGAGTAAGGGCATGGCGAGGGGACGGGGTGGGGGGGTGGGGGGGGGCTCCTGCAGTGCCTGTTCCCCCCCCCCCCCCCTTTGTGAGATAATTCTTTTTATCCAACAATATACAAACCTTATAATTCAGGTGGCGAAAATGCACCAATCCGAAGAATCAAACATGGCATCCATGTAAATGTTTCTTTGCCAGTACCAGATACTGCATTTTAACAGCTACTGGTATTTTGTAGGCTTGCCCCTCCCCCACGCTGGATGCCATTGTTGGTTTGTAGTTCACACACAAAATAGTTTTTTTCAAAAGTGAAAATCGGTTGATTTTGCATTTGTTAATCAAAGATAAAATTGACCCTTATTTTGCTCACTTGGACTGGCAGAAAACTATTTAAATTAATGTTTTAATAGTTAAAAAAACCATCTTTCATATCCGGGATTAACCCACTTTTTTTCTGATTGGAGTCTGTTTTGGAATCTACTAAAAACCACACAACTGGAGACTGATTATAATATTATAATTTCCAAATTAAACACCGTATTTTTGCAAGCATTTTTTAATGCCAAAAAGACCTACCCGGTTAACCAATTATGGTCCAGGGAACACAGGAAATGGCATTTTAGAGAGTCCAGTGTGGTACAAAATCAGCCATATCAGGTCGCAAAACATACAGTGGGACATTCAGAACAAAGTGACTCGCACCAGTCAAGCTTCACCTTTCTTTGTTTTGATGTCCGACTGCGTAACTTGCGTTCCAGCATGGCTGATTTTGTACAATGTGGCCCGATTGTGCAAAGATCCATAGGGAGGGGGGTGCGATGGGTGCATCCGCACCCCCCCCCCTCTTTTCTTTTCTATAATGTAGATTTAATAACGCCATTTTGTAAATTCATTTTTTTTCTTCATTGTTTTCTTCCCCACCAGCCTTAAATATCTACGCTAATTGCGGGAATTAAAAAAACATTGTAAATATATACTACTTATTAACCGAGAGTGAGGTCATTACAGGGGAATCTCAGACCGAGGCCTTGATGTATTGACCGAGCGACAGCGAGGTCAATACATCAAGGTTGAGGTCTGAGATTGCCCTGTAATGACCGAACGGAGGAGGTTAATAAGTTATTTATTATATGGCCTTTAAGCACTATCCAAAAAAAGAGTATAATCAAGGGAAAAAACACTGGAGGAAAAACTCGCTCTCGCTCTCTGTGGCTCTCTGCGTCGCTCATACTAAAGAAGTATCGGTATGCTTATATTTTTCTTTCAGTTATTGAAAAGATAGTTATATTTTGTCGGCATTTTTTGTTGTTTTCGCCCCCTCGCTAGTTGCTTTTACTCACAACTCAAAAAACCGTCGAGCCGAGAAAAAATTTCATAATGCCCGGTCATTACAAGAAAATAATGCCCGCTCAGCAGCCAATCAGAGCGCGCGTACTATTGTAGCCATATAATAATTATGTATAAATTAAAGTTTATTGTTGTTGTTTAAAATTGTATAATTTCTTTTAAATTTTTAGCTGCTTCACATGCTTCCATGGGAAGAGGAATGGCTCAAGGAGATGCAAGAGTGGGCAGACGGCAAGGATTAAATGATCACATAAAGATGTCAACAAATATTGTGTAAAGGAGTATCTCCATCACATCTGTGATTGTTAATTGAAGAGCAAACATCGTGTAATGTGTATGTGTCCCTCTTTTTTTTCTGTCACAACATTCTGCTGTCAGAGTTATTTTTTGTAGACATCAGATTGATGTGTAAAAGTAACTTAGCACTTTGAGATTGTTACAATGTAAGGTCTGTGATTAAAGAACGTTTTTTCACTTACGTTTGGTTGTTTGGAGTACATGGGGAGGGTGTGTGTTCTTCTTTTGACTTGGAGTAAAGGAGGTGGTGTTGATCCATGTTGATTGTATAAGCACAATGGTTTCTTGATTTTCTCTGAGAAAAGCACTCGGCGTTTTTTCTCACTATGAGCAGGTCCCAGGTTATGTAAATGTCATACATGAGGCTAGGTCTTGGTGCATGTGAAGCGCACACAAATTTGAGTTACAGATTTTGCCATTTTGGTCTGAAACTGGGTATGGGTTTATGAAATCACGAGAGCATATTTTCATTACGTTCGACAAAGTGGAGAACGCATCGTAATCTTGTGGTTGGCTGTGGTCCTGTGGTTGTCCTGTGAACGCGCAAGCGAAAGTCGTTCTATGTATGTGTGTACACAGAATTTTAATTTTTCCTGTCAAATTCAGTCAATTATATTATGACAGTGTTATTTTGGCTCGACACGCACCCTCCTTGCCGCGAGTGAGGGTCTTTTGGCACTGCCTGGCTTTCTCTTTCCCGGTGGTATCTTTTTTGGGTCGAACGCTCACCCCTTACCCCTTATTTCTGATTTACTACTAGTATTAAACGTATTTACCGTATTACCTTTATAAATCGTTATGATATTCATTTCACATTTTTGTTTTCCCTTCAAGATTGAACACCTTAATTCGTTTAACAATTTTGTTTTGGGCAATTAACAATCCTTAAGTAGCTGCGCCTTCCATATAACTTCCGACTAGGGGTGGGCGCGGAAATACGGTATCTCTTTTCATTAGGCTGTTCATCTTTAAACGTGAAAGAGAGGAAAAGAGGTAAAAACACCATGAATACGATTAAGCGCCATTTACCGCTTTATAGATATCATTAAGCGGCCTTCACACGACAAACTATTGGCCAACTCGTGTTGGCAAACTCGAGTTGGTGTGTGATGTGTGAACGACGCAACAACGGCAAACAAGTTGGCCAACTGTTGGCGACAAAATAGAACTTGTCTCTATTCTCACCAACAGTTTGCCAACTTGTTTGCCAACTGTTGTTGTGTCGTTTACACACACGAACTTGAGTTTGCCAACATTACTTGCCACGTGAAGGCCGCTTTAAAGAGACCAACAGGCCTAAAATTGGTATGGGTTTAG
Organism: Oculina patagonica; assembly: GCF_052425735.1. Lineage (NCBI taxonomy): Eukaryota > Metazoa > Cnidaria > Anthozoa > Scleractinia > Oculinidae > Oculina > Oculina patagonica. Next base: position 2,856,063 of record NC_135761.1, on the reverse strand, counting down.
AGACCACGTTAGCAATAAATAAACATGGAAAATATCGTACTTTGGCGCGAAAAAGGGTCAGAATTTGGGCGCAGAACCAAGCGGCAATCCATCAAAAGTTCCAAGAATTACCCTCATCCCCGGTTGATTGTCAGCATTAAAGAAACCATCTGCAATCGCCATCTGATCATGGTAAAGTGTGAATGACTCACAGACGTCTTTCCTTCAGCATAAGTCTATGAAACAGCACGGAAGGCGCGCGCAAATTAGTGTTAATTAACAATCATTATAACTATTGCGTCATAACCTTGTGCGTACGTTCAACTTAGAAAGACCTTGGTAACGTTAAAAAAAATTATAAATTTTTCGGACTAACCATGGCAGATACATTAGATGTAATCTCGTTAAATAATATGACGCGCCTTCTTGAGATGCGTGTTCCTCAGAACCCGACAAGATATCACACCATTCCGAGGTTCGTGCTGCAGAGTTTAAAGCTCCAGCCGAGATCTTTTCCATTTAACCTGCCGACGGGTCCGCACAGACCTACCTCGGGTATGAGTCGGCCGCCAGCTCTGGGACTCGGCAACATCAGGGGTTTAAAAGACAAGAGAAAGAAGGATCTGACTGCACAAGAGCCAAGCAGTAACTTGCCTCCAATAAAAGGGAAAGAGAAAGAGAAAGAGAAAAAGCAGCTGTCGTTTTCACCACAAATGGTAGGTTTTTATGAAATAGTAGATCAAGAAAGGTATTCAGACTTCCTTCCGGCCTACTTTGTTTATTATCCATAGTATCGGGACTATTAACTGCTATCGCATTTCAGAAGTAGGTTGAGGTGGAAAAATATATAGTTTAAGAAAACTGTTAGTATGTCTTAGGTAATCTTGGTATGTCCGAGCAGTTAGATTGGTATGTCTTTTTTATATCATAGATTATAATAGCATTTTTATATGACTTATATATATTTTTATTGTATTTATATTTAGTATTAGTGTAGCTTTTAGTTTTTAGCAGTGTCTCCTAATTAGTATGGTATTATTTTTCCAGGCTATAAGGTTTTGACACTTAAATAAAGTTTCTTATCTTATCTTAGTGTTTGTCGGCAGAGTGTTTTCGACTACCGTGAACTTCCGCCTTGCGGGTACCTCGCTATTAAGGACACCCCGTTATTACGGACAGGAGTTGAAGTCACAGCAAGTTAGAATTACTGAAAACTGATAACTCTCGCTATTCGACTTCTTCTATTAGGGACGTAACATTGTGGACCCGAAAGGTGTTTGTTACAGTGGGAGTTGACCGTAAATGAGATTCACGTGTGCACAAGATTACAGCAACAATACTACGTACATTTTACTGTCTATACTTCAAAAAACATATAGTGCCAGATTAGAAAATAAGCTCCGAGATAAATGATTACCTCTCTACTTTATCGCTTTGGTATGATAAATGGTCTAAGGGTCCTAGGAACCCTGGGGTTTATCGTCTTCGAGCCTCACGGCCCTGACGTAAAAAACCCTACCGCCCTTGAATGAACAACGGCTAGCTAGGGTATTCACGCCCATTGGGGTATACCAATTTGTTTTAAAATGTTTGTTTATTTTGTGCGACAAAAGGATTACCGTGAAGCTCCAGCCGATGAGGAGGAGATAGTCCCTTTACCAAGCCACGAAAAAAATGCGGACCTCGTAAGATACCGAGCAGTAAGAAATGAACGTGAACCGGGGATATGGCAAAAGATTGCGTGTGTCTGGGACCAATTCCAAACAAGACCTAATCAGTGTCACCAGTACGAGTCAGACAGCTTGTTTCCTGCCATTCCTACGTCAACAGAAAGGTTAGGAAGGATTAGAGTGTCTTCTAGGTGGTGTCTATAAAATAAGATCTTCATAAGTCGGTGAATCGGAGGGGATTTGTGGGGAGGTGCCCAGGGAAGGGTGATGCGGTGGCAAGGAGGTTGAGGTAAGGGCTGAGTATCCTGAAAACCAGTCGGTCGACTCTTCCTCATCATGCTCATTCTCGTCCCCATAGCCCTTTTCGTTTCTCTTAGCCGGTGGGGGCCTTGGCACGAGAAACGAAGGGCTCTGGGGACACAGGATCTTCAGTCCTAGATTCTAGGACTTCCGGTCTTTATGTATGCAGTCATGATGTTTTAAAAGAATATATGAGAGAGTCGTTGCGTTTTTTTTACTTCCGTCCAAGAATTATCTGTTTTAAACAGCCAAAAAATTCGAATTAATTCAAAAATCCTTTGTCCCCAGAGCCCTTTGTTTCTCGTGCCAAGGCTTGGTCGATCGGCTAAGAAAACGATAAGGGCTAAGAGTAGGGCTTTCCACAAGTTGCTCGGCAACTTTTTGGCAACTTTTCAGGATTCGAGCAACTTTTTCCCCTTCGAGCAACTTTTTTCCTCTCGAGCAACTTGTTGCATTTTGGGCAATTTACAGACCGAAGATCTCCGAAGGTTGTCCGAGCGTTGTTTAAAGGCAATACGAACGTTTCCGAAGATTTACGAAGTTTGCCGAAGACTTTCGAGGAACATCTAGTTACGTTTCAACTTTCTGCTCTTTCTGGTCCTCTTTCTGCATTAAAACATTACAAACTCGTCAGCAAACATGACGTCATCGATATCTTCACGATTTTTCTCAGTTAAAGGAATCCTTGTTATTTAACAAATTTTCCCCTTAATATTAAGATACTCCTTTTGCTGTAAAATTGCACAAAACTGCTTAGAAATCTTACCCTCAAAGGGAAACTAGCATATATTTAGCGAAATTATCTTGATTAGAAGCAGCGTTTTGGATTTTTTGGAGCAACTTTCGAGCAACTTTTATTATTAGAAGCAACTTTTTTGGATTTTTGAAGCAACTTTTGAGCAACTTTGAGAAATTACGGGCAACTTTTTGAGAAATCTCGAGCAACTTGTGGAAAGCCCTAGCTAAGAGGAGGAGAATACTCCGTGCTCTCCGCTTACCGACTTTCGGTTGTGCTGAGGGCGACAATCCCATCTATGAAGGGAACGGTGTTGGTTCAACATATCTAATTCCCAGTTTATAACACTAGGAGGTTTACTCTTGTATTTTTTTGACGTAAAAGCAAAGCATTGGCTACTTGGCCTGGTTAAATTTCTTTTAATTTATTCTCTATTCTCTAATCTTGTTAGAATGGAAGAAAATCAAGAACTTGGTTCAGAAAAAGGAGTACAAGAAACAATAGGAATGCCTAAAATGCAAGAAACTGGAGACAAAAAGAATGTACAATTGTAAGCTTTCCTTCTGTGTATATATGCTAGTAATTTATAAAGAAGTAAATTCACAGACGTCTCCGTGTTCGCGTACTTAAGAGGCCGTCTTTCTGGAAAACACCCACTCAAATTCGTGTCAAAAAATAATTTTGCTTGAAACTCTGCCAACTGAAAGACTTTACCGAGGCTAGAACTAAAACAGATTTGGTTTGATTCAAAATGATTTTCTGGCCGCGCTAGGAGCCAATAAATATTATGTCGGCAGCAATCTTACTTACCGACATTTACTGCTTGGATTTCAGCACCAGGCCCACACCCGGCTACAAAGGCTACGTTTCTCGATACCCAGTGGAACCCAGACCTCCTCAAGGATCATGGGATGAAGTGTTTGTAAATTTTTCTAAGTTGACATACAGGTACGGTTACGATATATTTTTCTACAAAATACATGTTTGGATTCCGAGAAGGATTTCGCGTTTTTATCCAGGCGTAGTCGACGATTTTCAGTCAGGGGAAAATTAAACAAGTGTTGGAAATCTTCATTTGCACCGGGGTATGGAGGGGCCATTCTCGTCCCCATAGCCCTTTCGTTTCTCTTAGCCCGCTGGGCCTTGGCACAAGTAAACAAAGGGCTCTGGGGACACAGGATTTCCAGTCCTAGATTCTAGTACTTCCGGTCTTCATGTATGCAGTCATGACGTTCCAAAAGAATGTATGAGAAAATGGCGTTACGGTTTCGACTTCCGTTTAGGAATCCTTTGTTCCAAAAAATAAAAAAATCCACCCCAGAGCCCTTTTTTTCTCGTGCGAAGCCGGCTAAGAGAAACGAAAGGGCTATGGGGACGAGAATGTGGAGGGGTAAGCAAGGCAGGATATTCTTTGTCTTCGTAGTAGTGCCTGGATAGTTAGGAAATGCTTGCGATTCGCTGCTGCTAAGAATGACATCATCACTATGTAGGTTCACCCGCTAACGTCGACGCTCGAAAACGCCAACGAAAAAAGCTCGAAAGTTTTCTTCTTAGATTAAAATCTTTTTTTTTTCGGGAATTAAGCTTAACAACAATCATTTAAAATCTTTTTTCGGGTATTAAGCTTGACAACAACCATTTAAAAATAGGCACTCTATAGTTTGAACTATTGCTTTCTTTGAACAAGGAAATGGTAGCATCAGCAAGTTTTTATTAACCTTATAAATAATAACAACAATAAATTCTTTACTAAAAACACTTTGGTGATAATTAACTATGGCGCAAAACTATTTACGATAAACGGTTTTTATGATACTAGAATGATACAAACGTTAAAATGAAAAGCAAAATATGTTATATAGAAAATGAATAAAAGCTGAGAATTTGATGAGCGATAACAGCATTGGTTGATACGGAAATCATGCCAACTACTGCTTCAATGCTTGGCTTGACTCAGATTTTAAGCAAAAGTCGCAGTCTTTGCTCTTTCATGTGCCATGTACGTTAGAAAATGCCGCTGACACAAGAAATGTTTACCTTAGCAACAGTTTCTGTGCCTTTGCGCACGCTCCGTATTCAGGCACCGTTATGTAGTACGCCCCAGGCCCAAATTGGCTAAGCTGCTATCGCCCTGCCTGGTTTGCACTCAGTGACTTTTTCACCCTCACTGTCGGTAGTTGCTTTGCAGCCTGGTTTATCAAGCCACAACGCAATCAAACAACTTTGTACCTGGTTTTTATTCAAACCAGACTCTTCGGCTCTCGCGCGATTGTTCCGGGATCATTTTAGGGTTATTGAAAAGTTTTGCGTAGCGACTTTTAGATCAGTGATCAGCGCGTGCTCATTTTCAGTTGTTCCTAGGGCTTTCAAAGTTATTTTGAAGCTTCATTTTCCGGGCTGCATGGCTGCACATCAAGCCTGTCGGGTAATACTTTGTAAGGACTTCATGCGTTTTTCGTTTTTGTCACATCAGGTCACGTCGATATATAGTACAGGTTATTGACCAAGCGTTAGATCAAGATGGCTGGATATTGGCCAAGGTAATTTTTTGCGTGTTTACTGGACATAGACGAAGTCGAGATCCATAAACACGCAAAAAAAAAAAAAAACAACGAGGTATAATATTCAGCCATCTTGACCTCATGCTCATGTAGCCAGTCACAACGCCGCGGGTTTTAAAGCAATTTTTATATTTACTTCCCCCCCCCCCTCCCACCAAAAAAAAAAAAAGAAAAACGACGAACCAATAAAAATAAAATAACAGTTTGTCTCGCATTATCCAGACAAAGGTTTTATCATTGTCTAACTATAGAATGTAATTTTCTCTCTTAGATATTATCCACCTTATGAATATACGAAGAAGGAATTTGCTCACAAGGGTCCCGTGAGCAGGCTTGTCACCACCACCCACCCCTTTAACCCGTTCAACAAAGTCGACAAATGGAACTCGCGACCGAAGAAGCTGTGTAAACGAGCTAACCATTCAAAATTTGTGTAACAAGCTTTGTCAGTTTGTTTGTTTTGTAAGGTGCATCGAGCCGATTAGAATACATTAGCTTTAGAAACAATCTTCTGTAGGTAAATAAAACATGTAACATTTTATATTTTATTTGAACATTGGCAATACGAAGTTTGCACAAGCGTTGGTGATAGAGCAGGCATTTTGTACGGATGTATTTTCAGATTAGATTACTTTTCAGTAAAGCTGGCCATGATCTGCTGGCAAAAGACTCTACTGCAGAATCTATTTCAAGGCATTACGTTCAGAAAATTACAAAAACACTTTCATTTTCACATGTAAAGAAAACGAAAAATGTTCAAAATATAAAGAGTACAGGTGTATCAATAAAGAACGGACTGAAACTGACACCGCAAAACAAACAGCGTTTTGTTGAAAGCGTTAATCGAAGCGGCCATTTCCAGCTAACAAAACTCTGCAAATTAAATGCGGGATGTTCGTCGATATCATTTATTGCATGGGAAGTAAATATTGGTGACGGATTTAAGACTTTCTTTTAAGGTATTTTTTTAATTTTATTAAGAAATCCATTCGCCCATTATTAAGATGACAACAAACGTGAGAAAACTGTCATCTTCTTTTTAAGATGTTTTCTGACCGTGGTTGATCACCGTCAATAAGATTCAATCGTTTATTCAAGTATTAAAGCTGAACAAATACTGTAAAGTAAAAAAGACTTCAGTTGATTGGTACGGATTTCATCGTGTAATCTTTATGGGTATACACCATTAGGCAAGCTCATTCGACATTTGAATACTATATTTAATTTAGTTCCAGTGTTTCGACAAGAATAATCTACTGGGCCCAAAATCCACTTCCGCCTTCCTTCTCAAGCTTTATATATTTGTGGCATATTTGACTCAGTTCAACGCCTCGTTTTATAATAGTTACAGCGCAAAAATGGCCACACGATATAATTCAAGCGAATGGAACGTAACTTCGGGGAACAACTCGAGCCAGCCTCGCTCCTCTATAAACTGCTTCTATATCGATTACAGCCGAAGCGCTGTTGAGAATTTCTACAGCACATATATCTTGAGCATCGTTTTGAACTCTGTTTGCGCCTTGCCAGCGAGTGTGTTGAACATTCTGGTCATTCTCGCAGTGTGGAGGAAATCTCAACTGCACACTCCATCGAATGTACTACTCAGTAATCTAGCTCTGACCGATCTTGGCGTAGGGTGTCTCGTTCAACCAGTTTTTGTCGCTCACAAAATCGCCGCTATACACGGCAACATATCGCTTCACTGCTTCGCTTCACTCGGCAGCAAGACGCTTGGTTCTGTCTTGGGAGCAGTCTCTCTAACTACGCTGACTGCTATTAGCATCGACAGGCTTCTAGCTCTTGTCCTCAGCGTACGTTACCGTACTGTGGTCACCATTCGATGGACTATCAGAGTAGTGGGGTTGCTGTGGTTAACAGGCATTATTTTAACAATTCCTCTCTTTATTTACCCAATGAGCTTTTTGTACTGCATGATTCTCCTGCTAGTACTTTGCTTAACCGTGACAACTCTCGCGTACGCTAAGCTGTTCCGCTTAATTCACCAACACCAAACGAAAGTCGGGGTAGACCTCCAGACTGCAGGACCGCAAAGCCAAGAACTGACCGAAGCATCAAACATTGCCAAATACAAGTCTTCCATTTGCACTGTTATCTTCCTGGTGATTTTAATGCTGCTGTTTTACTCGCCATATCTTGTCCTGAACATCGTGTTGGCCGTGGTAAGATCAAACGATGACCGTTTCAAGGCAGCATTCAATATTACTCACACCATTCTGTTCATGAATTCCTTGGTAAACCCCGCGTTTTATTGCTGGAAGATAAGACGCATTCCCAACGCTATAAAAGAAATGCTTCCTGACAGATTCCAGCAATGAGGAAATCTACAAAAGTTCAACACCGAAAAAAATCGCAAATTTCTTTTGGCAAAACATTGGTAAGCAAACAGCGCCACACAAACATATTGTTCAATAGCTTTCATTTAAATGGTCACACGGGTTTTATCCAAGGGTTTTATCCACGGATATAAAAGTAAGGAAATCAACTGAATCGAGGTTGGGGTAAATATAACTACCTTCCCAAAGGTAAAAGTGCGAAAGACCAAGATAATCCTTAGCATTATTTCATGATATATTGTTGTACTACAAGAAAACTTTAACAACCAGTCTCTCAATTAGCAGCTTTCTTTGCCAGAAGAATCAGTCTAAAGTACGAGAAATAAACAAACGAATTTTACTTTAAAACTGTACAATCTAAACTTAATTTACGATACTCGTTAAAATATTCAAAGTCCATGAAGTGCTTAACGTCTTTCGCCTGTGACCACAAAATGGTCTACATATGACACAGGTCCCTTGAACGTACCCGACTGTGTCGAAAAGAAGTCATTATTCTGTCTCAATTGACCGTATATGATCTTACACCTTCAAACACGAGGAATACTTCAAACAATCATCGACGAAAAATTGAAAACGAACTTAGACTTGTTTCTCAACGTCGACTCTTTCTCAAGTTTCCTCCATGCGAAATAACAAAGCCACATATCAGAAACCAGCCAGGAGCCAGCCAGAAACGAGAAGGCAATAAAGAAGAAAACGCGCGGCCTTTGACTGCAGTCTGTTCCTTCACAGTTTGCCGCTCGTATGTCAGGCACTGTGTCTGGAAGAAATCGTTTCACTGAAACCGCCTCCGAAACTTGTGGAGCATCTTAAGAATGCAACTCCACAATCTGCTTGGCGAGAAAGTGACATCTTGGCACGACATAGGACTTCAGCGAACGTGAATACATCCTCGTGTAATGAACCATCAAGTGTCTCCAACATAGGCGATGCCAAAATAGTCGTGTCCCTCGGAGTTAAAACATTTGTAAGAGCACAAGAGGCCTCGCACTGGAATTATTCCTGTTTTAGTCCTGGTGCGCAAGATCTGTAAAAAGTCAGAATAAATCTAAATATACAAAATAATGCACTGAATGATTTTTTCTCCGAGATCAACTTTAGTTTTAGTTTAACCAACGCAACATATAATTTTTACTCGGAGATACACTTCCCAGTACCTGTATAAGCATAGCATTGCACGTATAGAATGATGCTCAGAGGACGTGACAGCTGAAAAAGCTCTAAAAAGACTAAGTTGTTTTTGGATAAAATATTTGAAACCAGTTTAATTTCCGTTTTCCTTGTCTCATATTCATGATCATAATTGGAAACCAAGGGAATTTAAATTCAAAGTGGTTTAGGGATATCGAGATACTGTATAACTAAAGGAAACCTGTTCCGTGCATATTTCTGTTAGTTGAAGAGCAGTGCGAAGAACCACAGCGAGTAATAAAAGGCGGTGGCTAGTTTTGGAGACGGGGAACCATATCTTTTTTTCACATGCCGTTCTTTAACTACAATGGTATAAAAACATCAAAAAGTAACAATATATCGAAATCGGACAAGGATGGGTAACATTGGATAAAATTGACAGTAAATAACAAGCGTTGAAATCTAAGACTTCAGGCTAAAATTTTCACACAACACGTGTGGCGTAGCTTACCACTTTCATGGCAAGTCAACTGACAACAGAAAAAAGGCAGTAGAACTGTTTAACGTACTTTATGGGCGTCCACAAAGTGTACACACTCCAGCCATGTGTTGAGGAAGGATTGTCCACACACCGCGCATTCACTGGCGTACTGTAGCATTTCTTGTACCTTGGGGTAGTGTCGTATTGCACGCTTTACAAACGATCGTCTGTTCAAAAGAAACAAAGGTTGTAAGGTTGAGCGGTTTTTAACTGAGTGGCAAAAACCAAAACCAAAGCGGCCAATCACAACAAACTTGAACAACGCAATGAACCAATAAGAAAACGAAACCAATGCACGTAACCAGCGCAAAGCGCGGGAAAACAAAAACGCGTGTGACTGACTGCGTCTGATTGGTGGAAAAGGCGGTGACTGTATGTGGCGTGAGTTTTTTTTAAACCAATCACAAAGCGTGATAAAAACCTTAATCAACGTAATCCATCCAAAGGGAAACTTACCCGTCTCTGAGCTCCTTCAATACTGAACGTGCCGTAATCTCCTAAAATGTAAAATGATAACAATAAAAAATGATATACAGATGGAGACGAAGCTGTGTGTAAACGGGGAGCGGGGGAATGACAACGCTGAGGAACGTGTTGTCCCGATATTTTTAATCATTCGAGATGTTACCGATACTTTTTAAGTCCTTGTGAGTGGTATAGTATTTCCCGGTTCGTGGTAAATCTCTCAAGGTTTCGCGACACATAAATATTATAAAACTAAGAAAGTAAACAATCTCACAGATAAATTGCAAAGTGTACATGTAGGTGACTGAATTCTTCTTACCTTTAATGTCAAAACTTCATCTTCTTGTTGTGAGTGTACAGGTATGTGTTGTAGAAGGTTGTTTTCTTCACAATAAAGTTCCTTTAATGGCAGATGCGCCAGCTGAAACAACAAAGCAAAAATTATGTTTCGAAAACGCACAGGAAAAAATTCCTAAAATTGGCGTTTTTTTTTTTAATAAAGTGGTTTATATTCTTTTCCCATTCTGGCTTTTTTTCCGAAAAACATGGTAAGGGTTCGGCTTTTCCATTAAGCCTGGTTTTCACTAGCGACGCAAGCACAAGCGCGATCACGCGAAAAGGGAAAATTTTGATCCTTGTCCTTGTGCTTGCCGATTTGCCCTTTTTGCGTGATCCAGCCACTTGTGCTTTTGCTTGAGTCGAAGCCGGTTTCACGGAGATATAAGAGCTGTTATCCTTGCGCTTCAGTGTGCTTGCGTCGCTAGTGAAAACCAGGCTTTAATGGTTTTGATAATGGATTTAGTAAAATTACCATTCAAACACCAGTGATGTTTTTTTTGTGAAATTTTCGTGTGGAGTTAACAAAACGACAGTTACCAAAAAAATAATTGTCCTTTTTATTTTATATTGCCCACAATAAGGTACGAAATAAATCTTTTAAAATATGAATAAGCTTAACATATAAAAGAGAAAACTAAGTGTAGCCTCCCGTAATGGACTAAGCCACGCACAAACAAGAAATCTCCCAAGAAGACACCTCAGTGTTCTGTTTGCATGCCTGTCTACTTTTTTGAGGTCCAACCATATGTTGTCAAACTGATTAAATTTTAGTGGAATGATAGAACGGCACCACACCTGTATTCTAGTATATTAATAATTTGATTTCACTCACACAGAAAGCAAAAAAAAAAAAAAAAATACATTATCATCAAACCTCAGCAGGAAATATTCGCAGTCTGTTGGCTGACACATCGAGTACTCTGAGCTGAGTACATTTTGATAAGCCCTGACAAAACAAGACAGTATAAAATAGTATAACAGAGTTCTGTTGGCTATGAAATGAGTGAAGCTTTCCTGTAACATACCAGTGAGAGTAGAAAAGTGCAACAGGAGTGCAAAGTTGTAATACTGGTGCAAATAATAACGATGATTTCTGAGTATAAAGAAACGTGAAGACTGTTGATAGAATCATCTGAGGTATTTCAAAGATGGCTGAAGTTCAGCTGAAGCCTTTCGAAGACAGCGGCAAAGACTAGAAAATTTTTCAATTGCTTTATGGGCTGGTGCAATTTTGTTAGCCTTTGAAAATACTCATGCTTATTTATTCCAAATTGCACTCAAAATTATGTTATAAATCCAGTATACAATTTAATGATAAGACCCATACCTCTGGTAACTCCTCAATAAAGTTTTTGTACACATAGAGTTTTGCAAGATTCCGAAGAAATGCCATATCTTCTGGAAGGCTAAATTCATTTGGAACAAACAGTCGAAATCTGCATTTAGTAACAATTTTTGTTTCCACATGGTCACAAAATGAATGTACTTTGACTGCATGAAAAAGTCACACATCCTGGCTACTAATATTTCAGTTCCCAATTTATTTCAAAATTAACAACAGTTCTGAAATGGCCGATTCCCTCTATAGCGTGCGCCTGCAGGGAATGACGGTAGTTATATTCATCAAACCATGCACAAGACTCAGCAATGATGCACATTGCTGAGTCTTGCGCATGGTTTGATAAATACAACTACCATGATTTCTGCAAGCCCGCACTATAGGGGGAATTGGGCACTGGTACTCCTAGGTTCAAAACAATACCATGACGGGCTTGTAATAGATATTTTAAATTTATTAATACCTTGATATTTGGTTATCAGCAAGATGCAGTTCTGTCAGGTTGATCAAGTGACAAATTTCTGTTGGGATGCTTTGTAATTGATTGTGATCCACACTAAGGAACTGCAAGGACACCAGCCTGGGAGTAAAAAGAACAATTCAACAAATAATTTAAATTTTTAATTAACATATTAATTTACAGCAGGGTTAATTCTGCTGTAATTTGAAACTATTACATATTAATATAATTTCCAGAAGTGAATTCAATTTTGATTGGTCAAGAAGCTCGGATTATGATGCAATATTCACCGTGCTAGGCGATGAATATAGCATCTGAAGGTTTGGCTACTAAGCCATGCCACTTTTGCCACCCAGGCTAGTGAACATGGCGGCATTAATGCTGAATGAAAATTTCTCTCTTTTAAAAGAAATCCCTTCAAGTCCTGTATATTTATACATGTAACATTGGGAATTTTGCAAATTACCTACCAAGGCTTTTGGACTGAAAATATTTTCAAGAGATGGTTTTCAAGGGGTTAGAATTGATCGTAATGTTGGTTTTGTTTTGTTTTATTGTTCAAATTAAACTTGAGTGTAAATTACGATTTCAATCGATGAATTAAACTGGTTTACACGTATGCAAGGGAGCACTTGTGTTTGTTGTTTTCATGCTTTCTTTTGTTTTTTGCAGTTCTTGATATTCACCTCTGAAAATTATACTAAAACAATTATTCCCCTCAGGCTCAGTGATTACTGTTGAATAATCCCCTCAACTTCATCTCGAGGATTATTCAACAATAATCACTTCTCCTTCGGCAAATAATTGTTAAATATAAAATAATATTATTATACCTGTTTATTTCACTTGGTAATGTATGTAGCTGGTTTCCATTCAGATTAAGAAATGTGAGTTTTTGAAGTCCACCTAAGAAGAACATGACAGGAAAAAATTTACCAGGCCAGACCAAAGTGTTCTGCGATCAATCTTTTATCCCAGTATCAGCATTGTATGCTGCCATGAAATACAGTATCCACACCCACCTATGGAAAGTCAATTTTGTAAATTCCGAGGAGAAGGAAGTGTCAAAAGTCAAATTTTTAAAGAAAGTATATAGATAACTTGAAAGTTTATGAATGGTGGAGGTCAGGGAGGCGTTAAATTGAGCCAAAATCCTTGCGGGGAGAGGTACAGATATTTTTTGGAGTAGCTGTTTGTTTAAAAATTTAATAAGTCATTGGTTTCCTCCAGCCCTTGAGAAATCAAAGATACTACACCCTTTTGGAATAATCCTGATCAACCTTTGCCTCCATCCCAGGGGGAATTGAAGTCCCAGTGATATGTGCATATGTTGGGGGTATAATATAGGAAACCAGTTTAAAGCCATTTGAGATTTCAGTTGATGTTGTATCAGCTGCATAAAAAATATACAAGCAAAAAAGTGAACTGCCATTAACCCACCCATCCCCTCTCTGCTCTCATGGCTGTGGATACTAATGATGTGCATAACAGCTTTGATCAAATGAAAATAAAGCGCCTATCAATGGTTTGCCCCAGTATGGGAGTTCAGGAAACCCCAGGGGAATTTGACATTTTCAGGTTCTCAAATGTCAATTTCCCCACCCTTGGGTCTCCATTGAGAGTCAAATTCCCACCCTTGGCCAGGTCCTCTCCGCTTTCCAAGATGGGGATTGAGTAAAATTTTTCACCAAGGGGACTATTGAGGATGTCAAAATCCCTACCCAGTTGATTTACTACCCTAAGTCAAATTCCCATGGGTTGCCCCCCCCCCCCATCCTGGGCAAACCATTGATAGGTGCATAACAATAGATCAAAGACTCTGCAGGAGTTTTTGTACAGAGCACACCACATCATCGGAATGGAAACTTCTTGCAAAGGACATGTCTGACCTTGCACCTATAATTCACACAGGTGTTCAAAACTTTACTGCTGGTAGAGAGAGATCTTTTATACTCTACATTGAATCTTCCAGGACTACTGACATTTAATATTATAGTGGCCTGTGGAATTGTAAAAAAGTTAAGTTATTTCAATTTATTATAACAGAAAATTTATTATACTCACTGAGAACAACAGAATTAAGTTCCTTTAATTGGTTGTTGAACAAATGTAATCTCTGCAAGCCAGACAAGAAGGAAAGGACCTCTGGAAGACCTTCAAGCTTGTTATTTCCGAGGTTCAAGGACTCAAGCTAAAAACATTAAAAAATAGTTCATCGATTAATAAAAATCAGTTGATGTAATATGTGTAATTAAGTTTATAATCGTATCAATTGATTCCTGATAAGTATAATTGTTTATCGTGGTTTTCCCTACTTAACAACCACTATCTAATCCTAACTGTAAAATGGCGTTGCCCGTTATCATTTTTTTTGCTTACAAAAACAGTAAACAGACCAGCTGATATAAACATGAAGATCTCAGTTGTCACCTGTTTAAGTGAGGAAAATTCAGGAGGTAGGTCTGTTAATACATTGTTCTTCAAATCCACAGTTTTTAGAGAAGTTATTTTGCCGATTATTGGCGGAACATTTCGCAACTGCTTATTGCAAATACTCAGAGATTTCGGCTTTCCTTTTGTAGCGTTTAGCAAAATTCTATCCGCCATTTTGTATCCATGTCAGTAATGCTCGCGGGCTCATAAACTCTAGTTCTCATGCTCAGGCTCTCAACTCAAGCGAACGACTGTCCAAGCGAACATCTTTGTAGGCTTTTAAAAATAATACAGATGGTTTTGAAGGTTTTATAAAACATTTTCAAACATGAGTGGAGTGTCATTTGTGTCAGAGACAGAAATAGACGAAGTACGTAAAAAAAGGCAAGAAGAATGGGAAAAAGTGAGAAAGGAAGACGATCCATTAGGTAAACTATACAGCTTATTAGCTTATGTTTGTTTAACACTACTGATTTATTACTGGCTGTGTTTCTTGAAAATAAGTTCTAGGCAGTTACGAATGTATTATGAATGTCTCGATCTTAGCTGAATATTCATCATGAAGGTCTCTTTTAGCCTGTGAAATCAAATCATTATTGAGACAAACAAAAGAAATTTGTTATTCCCAATATATTTGTTATTTTTTTTATTGTAGTCAGTTGACACCCCTTCCCAGGAAATTGAGAATTATAACAAAATGAGAATTATATTGCCACTGTTTTTCCTGGTAGAGTGTCCCGAGCAAGTGCATGACAATAAGACCTTGTATGAGAGACTGCAGGAGCAGAAGCAGAAGAAGCAAGATGAATGGGATGAACAACATCAGCTAAGTAAGCTTAAGTTCACAGGACAGGACAAAACATGGACCCCCTCTATGCAAAAAAATGGACCGGGTCTATCGACCCCTTTCATGGACCGGGTCCATGGATATCCCTATTTGTCCATGTCCTAAAATATTTATAGAGGGGGTCCATGTTTTGTCCTCACCCTAAGTTCACAACATGTTTCTGTTTAATTAATGTAAGACTGAACATGTTTTGCAGTATTTTATGGTCAGTCTGTGAATGAAGATTTAATGCAGAGAGAAAGAGACTCATAACCTCCGAAAAGCCATTTCCAAGTTTAATAAAATGAGAGAGAGATTCTACTTCAAACTAGAATATTATAAATGCACCACTAGGCCAAGTTCCAGGGGAGGGGGGGGGGGGTACTCCCATAAATTTTGGATAGGGGTGTGCCGCGTAAGTTCTTAAACCCTCACCCTATTTAAGAATAAAGAAGGTGAAAATTGATACCCTTTTTAAGGCCCAAAACTGAATAACTAAAAGTGGCTATGAGCCACTAAACTCGGAAAAGTTATTATGAAACAAGAATCGAAAACAACAAACTGACAAATAAAGGTTTGCTAAGACAAATGATGTTAAACTTTCTAAACTTCTGTTTACTTTACTTTGATTGTCATCAAATACTGATCGAGAGCAGACCGAAAGGCCAAGAGATAGAGTTCCCATTTGTTGCAAATTGATTTCTTTCTTTTTATTTTTCCTTTTTGTTATTTGAAGGTTACGATAAATAATAATAATAATAATAATAATATCATTGGCTATAAGTCGAGCGATTTTTTTTTTCACCAAATCGTACTGAAATCAATTCATCTTTAGCTGAGTGTTTAGGGTTAGTTTTTTTCTAACTGGTTCTAAAAAACCAAAGGTTTACGGTCTCGGCTTATAGCTGAATAGATATCATAATGTTATTTTAAGAAAACTGACATTAATACAATATTTCGGTTGGTGACTAAGCATGTTAGTTTTATGTAATTTAACAAGACATGTAGGTATCAGAGAAAAGGTCTAATTCTCTAGAGGCCTTAAAACACTTGCACGCATTGCGTGCATATGTATAACAGGAAACGAGTGAAGGAGTGATGGAGTGAATTCACTTCGCCCACTACAACTCTTTTCCGAGTTAAAAATGACACCCTTTTCAAGGGGAGGAGAAGTGTTCCATGATGACCCAAATAATGGCTAACCGCGCACGGCAAAACCCAAATCTTTATAAAATCGCTTTACTAATACTTGAACCGGGGGGCCAAGTAAAAAAAAAAAAACCTAAAATGCTTCTTGTCGAAATTTCTATAAAAAAGAGAGCGGGTGGGCGCTTTTTTGCTCATTTCTTATTTTTTATTTTGTTGCATTTCTTACTTGTGTTGATCCAATATCGATGTTTTTTACTCCATAGTCAAATTATCCAGAAGCGAACCAGTAAGGACCTGGTGTACCAAGACTTTAAAATTTTTGCTTGCATTCTTATTAAGGACGTATACATGTGCGGAAATCTTCCAATTGCAATTTTTCTTTTACATTCACCACTGCTAGTTTAGGAGTTACTTTTGTCAGAAATGTAAAAACATTGGGGGTAACCAAATTCGTTTTCGAAATACAATATCTGAAAGAAGGCACTTATTTGGATACATTTGATTTTGTCACTCGCTATGACCTCTGCGGCTTCTGGCAACAAAATATTTTAAATGAATTGATGTAGATCAACTTCCTTTGTTCGAATTTATTTGAGTGGGTCTATTGCACAAATATATTTTACTTTTATAGTCCCTTAGAGTAAACCTTGTCTTTAACAATTGGATTTTCAACCGTTCAAACAGCAAAATGTGACTGATTCGATTGCGTGCGGGAAGAGAAACTGAAAAAAAAAACCCTTCTAACATTCAAATTTGGCTCATTTTTTCGTCAATCTGTAGAGATCTATCCCAAAAATAAAAATACTATCAATTGAAAAAATAAAATACTATCAGAATGAGAGTAAAAATAGTTATATAATGTTTCTAATCTTAATTTTGTTGTGTTTAGGAATTCATTTTTTAACATCTTTATTTTTTTTAAGAAAATATGATACGGGGCCTTGATGGTGATGAGACAGTGTTTCTTGACTTGGTTGCCAAGCAACAAGAAGAAATAGCCAATCGACGATTTGATGAAGAGTCACAAGAAATTAAAGGATATCGGGTAAGGCTAACTGTTACATCAGTGTACTTCTATATGTGGCCCTTAAAAAAGTCTAAATCAGTCAAGCAGTACTAGTGGTCCCTAGGTTGATTGGTTAGTCAGTTGCTTGGTCAGTTGGTCGGTTGTTAATAATCAACCAAGTTTGTTTGTCCATTTCTTGGTTGGTAGCAGATTGGTTGCTTGTCAGTCATTCAGTTGGTCGGTCACTTTTATAATATTTATATACGATTTAGACCAACTGTATAGAGCATTATGTAGAGAGAATGCCATAAAACACACTCTGCTCAATCTGCGGAATGGTTGCATTTTTGCTGCAGTAAATCATCTTAAAGTGGACCTTTTTGAAAAGGGAAGTTCCCAACAATGGGTTAAAAAATGTGGGTTGATTGGAAGATTTGATCAATTTTTTTTATTTATTGTTGTCATAATCATGATTGACAGCAGTGAAAAAAACGATTTGTAGTTGGGTTGTTAACTTCCATGTTCACATATTATTGATAGGCACAGTAAGATAGACTGCCACCTGTTGATGGAATTTTTCAAGCTAAGAATCAAAGTTGACAATAATATAACTTTTATTGAATGCAAACTAAGTTATTCTTTTTTTCATTCCTTTTTTGGTCAAAGGATGCAGTTTCTCAGTTCCAGAGCACAGTAGTAGCTGTGCCCACAAACATCAAGTCACCAGGGTCAGCAGTATCAAACAGAAAATCCTCTCAGGAGTCTGGGGCCAAAAAAAGCCAGTTACAACTTATAGCAGGCGCAATAAAAAGAAAAAGGTACATAAAGATAACATTCATAGATCTGTTCTTTACTTGGGAGACAGCAACCAGTTTTTCCCAATGACTATAAGAGCAACCAAAACAACAAATTTGAGCTAGCTGAGCCTGCAACGTAGAACATGGGGTGATTAATCATTCTCAATATAAAGGCAGTGTTTGGTTACAGAAGAGAGTGTAGCAAGTTTGTTTTTGGACGAAATTCGAGGTTTTTGATGTAATCAAATATGTTATTGAGCATTTGAATACATATACTGCTAAAACAAACTCATTTTATAGTACATTGAGTTCATTTGATAGAATTTGTTTTATTTGCATGTATTACATTTAGTTTGTGATGGACTGAGTTAGATAAAAATGTCAGTCGAATCCTGTAACATCTCTTTTCTATCTCTATTTTGTTGTTACTTTATAGTAGTAGCAGTAGTAGCAGCAGTCAGGCGTCCATGGAAAAGAAGTCAAAAACATCTGAGGAGGTTACGCAAAGTAAGGAATTTAAGCAAAAAGTTGCATGTTTATTATGAACAACAACAACAACAACAAAATAAGTGAAGTGACGCTATTTTAGAGGATCAATGTTTCTTTCAAAGTGATCTTCAAACTTGAAACAGTAGAAACGCAATGAACAATTTTAGAACACTCTAAAAATTTAAAGTCATTCTCAATATATCAAACATGTCAATATTTGATATAATAAATCATATATGTCAAACACTTTTATCATGAGCCTCTGGCTCGGGAGACTGGGCAACCACTCCCCGTGCTTTTTGACGTAAAATAAATTACCTTTACCTTTACCTATCGGTTGTTGTGACATTCGAGAAAACGCTGGCTCGAGGTTTCATAAATTGCAAAATGTTTTGTATTTAAATATCAAAAACACTACAGTATTGATGTGATGGTTCGGTCTTTACAGTTTTTGGTACAATTTGGTATTTTTCTTTGTTTTCTATTCTGTAACATATATAACCTTACACCAGAACAAATGAAAATACCAAATAGAAACAAGGGCAAATTTGAACCACAACATCGAGATGAAAATAGTTATTGTTAGAACCCTTGCTGCTCTTTCTTCCACTTTCGTATAAAGGACTACAAGTAGCTTGTTCAATGCCTCTTGTGTTAAACTTATATCTTTAATTAAAAACAGGTACGTCAGAAGTACATGCACAGGAAAAAGTGTCTTCCCGGAAATCCAGCACAAGTTTGGAAGAAGATGAAGTGAAAGAAGAACTTCTTAAAAACAGAACTGATACTGCTACGAAATATGAAACAAAACCTGAACACAATCAGGAAAAACAGGCAAAACAGGTTATACCAGGACTTGGTGTTTATTCGGACTCGAGTGACTCAGAGGCTTCATCCAGTGAATCATGATTTGGATTGTTATGAATGAAGCGTGTTGTCAGTGATGGTAAAGCAACGCTACGTGTTGTTCTCAGATATGAATCACTTAAGATGTAATACCTTTAATGGGGTCGGTTTCATCGTCAGTGAAGCAGTGCTTCGGGCATTCGAACTCCAAGACTCAAGACCTCGTATTAGAATTTCTCACTTTTATAAGTAGTTTTCATTTTTAATGGAACAGTATTTTGGACAAAGTCAGATAATTAATGTAGCTTGTCAGTTAGCGAGGCCGCGTTGATCTGAGAGTTGTAAATTTTAAATGTCACTCCTTAAGCATCAGATTTAATCTCCGGGTAAACAGTGCTTTGGACGAATGTTCCTCATGTTTCAGAGACAGCAAGTGAATCAGTTTGATTCTACTGTGCGAGACTCTCGTAAGTGGTGGAATAGAAACTCAATGAAACTGTTGCACTCTGTTGGTGCTGGACAAGTAGTGTTGCTAGTTGCTGTTGAGTATGACAGCTTTGGCTCCATAACCAGTGTGCCGGAAAATAAACGAAAGCCGCGCACAAGGCTTAGAGGGCGGTGGAAATGGAATTATAATGGCAGCCCTAATCACAACTTTCATGAAACGCAGCGCTTTTTTCAATTTTTTTTTAAAAATTACAATCTTGTTCAGTTCTGCTTGTCCATACATGTATGTATTTCGCTTCTGCTTGCTATTTTCAAAAAATTATGGTGTTGAGGTTTTGTTCAATTTTAAAGAAGCTGCCTCTTTCACGGTATATAAAATATTAAGTTTCTTGCGATGAACAAAACTTCCGTTAAATCAAAGGCAACCACAAATAATACGAAATAGAAGTAGCAGTAAGCCAAAACGAAACAAGTGACGTCACGACTCAGACAAGGCTCAGACAAACAAACCGAAACGGCGGACGATTTTCCTAAAACACGTTCTAAAAGAGCCGGTGTTCCTAAAACACTTTCATAAAACGAAAACTTCGCCTAGATTCCTTCTAGAACTATTTCTCTTAGAATACGCTGAAGTTTTCTGAGCCTCGTGGAGGTTAAATTCATTTGCATTCTATTTTTAGACCTCGCGCGCTTCGCTATTGAACGTGAAAACCTAGGCTTGATATTTCAAAATAAGCTATTTGTAAAGTAGCTTCATAAAGGCACTGGGCATGACACGCCAAGACAGATGTTGCTTGGCAATTGGTAAACAGAGGATGCCCACAAGGATCTGCGTTAGGGCCACTTCTTTGGAACATCTACCAGAACGACCTGGCCTATGAAATTAAATCGAACCTTTCTATGTACGCGGTTGACCATCAGATTTACGAAACAGGAAAGGATCTCGCAAACGTAAAGTCATCACTTAGCAGGAATGCA
Organism: Oculina patagonica; assembly: GCF_052425735.1. Taxonomy (NCBI): domain Eukaryota; kingdom Metazoa; phylum Cnidaria; class Anthozoa; order Scleractinia; family Oculinidae; genus Oculina; species Oculina patagonica. The sequence continues at coordinate 2,835,211 of NC_135761.1, read as the reverse complement.
GATAAGGCTTTTAAATGGTATGATGACAACATGTTCAAGGGTAACTATAGTAAATACAAAACCATGGCAGTGCAGAACAAAAGAGAGAGAACAGATCTGACCATGACTGTTCAAGGAAGCGAAATCGAGTCGACAGAGAAGCTGAACCTTTTAGGAGTGACGATAGATAGTAAGCTAAACTTTAACGACCATATCAACAACGTGTGTAAGAAAGCAAGTCAAAGGATTGGAGTCCTTATGAGACTGAAAAACCTGATACCAACAGAAGCAAAGCTGCAACTATATAAAGCTGCCATTTTACCACACCTAACTTACTGTCACCTTACCTGGCACTTCTGCAAGGCTAGCGATAGGAGAAAGCTTGAACGCGTACAAGAAAGAGGACTTAGGGCAGTATTTAAGGATAAACAATCTTGCTATGAGAAACTACTGACAAAAGCAGACATACCATCGTTGTACAACAGGCGATTACAGGACATTGCCATCTTTATGTATAAAGTAAACATAAATTGCTGCCCGAGAGACTCAGTAATCTTTTCCAATTAGACAGTGGCTTATATAATTTTAGAAAACGTGAATTTGTTCAACCCCGATTCTCTTCGGTAACATTTGGCAAACACTCTCTTCGATACCTAGGGCCCAAACTTTGGAATGCTCTCACACCTAGACTAAGAAATTTACCCTCTTTAAAACAATTCAAATGCGTTATACGTGGTCGGGACCTCACTGCGCTGGCTGCTAATATCAGTGTCTGTCGGGGTTGCAAACTATGTCAAGAATGACTGGCAGCCAACATTACATGACATAATTTTTACTTTTAACATAATTTTAATTTTTATATTTTAATATAGTTAAAGAAACAGAATTTTAATATATTTGTACTTAGGTTTTTTTAAATGTATATAAATATTTTCGATTTTATATATATTAATTACGTTTTTTTAGTTAGGCAGGTTAGGTGTCCACAATTAGTAGAGGGGACTTTTCCCCTCAGCTACTACAGATTTGACACGTTAATAAAGTTGTTATTATTATTATTATTATTATTATTATTATTATTATTATTATTATTATTATTATTATTATTATTATTATTATTATTATTATTATTATGTTCCTTACGTAATGTTTGCTTAAAGTCCTTAGCGCCGGGACCAAACCATGGTCCTGGGGCACTAAAGGGTAGTCAGTATTTAGCTTGACAACACCCTCCTCAAAATATGCGCTGTACCCAGCAAGGTTATCTTCTGTAGTTCACACTGATGCTTATTTGGCCGGGGATTCTTCCAATATAACTCTCTAGTCCCTTTTTGATAGCTCCAAGTGCTCCAATGATAACTGGTATCGTTTCCGTTCTCATGCCCCACATTCGGCCTGTTTCGATTTCCAATTTCGATTTATTATTATTATTTTATTATTTTATTATTTATTATTTATTATTATTATTATTATTATTATTTCGATTTATTATTATTTCCAATTATTTCCAATTTCGATTTACTATTATTTCGATTTATTATTATTATTATTATTATTACATGTAGCAGCGATATGACACGGACAAAATCATAACATGTATCAGAAGTATACACACACACACAAGAAAATGTAGCGGGGAGGTGTGGGCTGATACTCTTCAAGGGACGCGTGACCTGCTACATTTTCTTGTGTGTGCTTGTTGTGTCCCTGCGACATGCCCCTTCGTTTGTTAGGACCATAACACAGGAGTGTATCAGACAGGGTTTCCAAAGCTGTATCTTGCTTCTTTAAGAAGTGGTTCCAGAATCAGAATCAGGGTAATAGCATCTAACACAGTATATTTCCAGGTCTTCAACCAGCAGACCGCGTATTTAAAACTCAAAATGACCGGTAAAGTAGCAGGTTACATTATGTTGTTTTCGTCCTTCAATTTGATGTGATGGCCCATGTGGTAGCGATGCGTTGCGTTAAAAAGCTTCGGGTCCTTTGAAACTAATCAGTACTAGAAGCAGTGTCTGACATTTGCAGAATGCAAACTCAAAGTAAATATGTCGTCATTATACCATCATTGGAAACTAACCGCAAGCAGGCTAACCGGGGGGGAGGGGGGGGGGGATTTAGGCTAACAAGTTTCCCAAGTCTGCCGTCTGCATTTGTCGGACAGCTTCCTTCGTTAACATCATGCAAGAAATAAAAGTGATGGGAATTACATGCTTAAAGCGAGTTTCCATACGCCTGCATTTCACTCATTTATTTATCGCTTGATCGCAACTAAATTCTTGGAAATTCGTTTGCCAGGGCCTTTTTAAGGTCTTTTAAGATTAGTTGTGCGCGATACCGCAACAACATGAACACTCATTTTTAGCCATTTTAGGAAACTTTTTTTCAGTGCTTGCTTCTTAACGCTGACATACTCTTTCGGGACCAGGTACCCCAGGTTATTTGCTGGCGATAAATAAATGTCCTCGCCGAACGAAAAGTTTAATAATGAGTAGTACAATAGCTCTGCACGTGCATTATACATCTTGGTACATTTCGTATCGGTACCCGTCGTCTGTCAAACAGCAGCGTGAATGAATAACAAATTTTGCGTAATTTGGAGAGCGCGAACCACGACTGCTTTATATCTTTGTGTTCGCTTTGGAATTAAATGCTGTCTTAACATATATATTCAGCTGGAGCCAAATGTATTGACGCCAATGGACACTAAATAGATCAATGTCTTGCATTGTAGATACTTGTATAAGATGATAAAATGTAGAGAGCATTGAGTCATTACGTGTAAGTTCTTTAACAATTCCTCATAAAACATGGCGAATTCCATAACTTTTGACCCTTGCCATGTACCAGTAAATTTAATTTTAAATGAAGTTACAAAAATGGCGTCTCGCAAACAATACAGTGAATGCGACAGGTCGTGCAGTCGTCAATTTGTCGTGAACTGAGAAGCAACCGCTCAACCGCGTTTTTTTGGATTAGCTTGTTCCATTCCTATTCTCTTCGCCGGGTAAAAGACCGCGGTTTGAATAGCTTCGGGTCTCAAAGTTCCACTTTGTTTTTGGTTAACACATTCATTGTAAAGCGTTGTTTTGTTCCGCTTCCTCGAACGGTTCCACATAGCGTTTCTTGCAAATATACAAACACGAAGCAACAAGAAGGCTTGTTACAATCGCTATTAATGCAATGATGGCGGGGACGTTCATTTTCATCAGTCCTCTACTCAGTTATAAACACATGCCTGTAGGTGATTCAAAAATATCTTCCAGGATTTTAGAGCACGTTGAAACTGCAGGATGTAAATCACAAATACGTCTGGCAAATTGCGCAGGATATCGGGCTTGCCACTATATTTATACAGCATTAAATGTTTTTTCAAAGCTGACAGAAATGCCAGCTTTTAGAGTTTGTGATGTTGAAAGTAAACGAAAACGTTTATATATGCCAGAGCCGTGGTGAGTATTTTAATGAGAAATGTTGACACCTGTCAAACGGGTAAGCTGGAAGTCGTCGAATTATTCCGCCTTAAAATTACTTTTTTAATAAAACCGGAAAAAAGAGAAACTTCAGACACTGAGATTATAATTATACAAAATAAAATTCCAGATGTAGAGTCTCCACTGTTTTCAGATTTATTTCGAGGAATTAATTTACTTTTTTTTCACAGGGAAAAAATTAATGTCGCGGTCTCAAACTGAGTTTTGAATACACATGAAAAACAGAGTGACATTGTTTTCTGTGTATTGTTTGTTGAACAAAACGGTCTGTCCTGCAGATTGGCTTAATGTTTTAGCTTTGTCTGATGGCCCGGCTATCTTAGTAAAATTTTTCTTTGTTTCGTTGATTTTTCCATCCGATGGGCTTTCAAGGGATTCGCTTTTTTCACGATCCCATAATACATCTTGTTTACCCCCAAAATGTTTTGCATAAGCATTGTTTTCAATTTCCCTTGGGATTTACAATGACGTACAATCGTCCCAAGAGAAATTGAAAACAATGCTTCTTTTTTTTTTGGGCGGGGGGGGGGGGGGGGTAAACAAGATGTACTATGGGAACGGTGAAAACAGCGAATTCCGAAAGGTTTATAAGGGACGGACCATTAGAAAAGTGATGGGGGGGGGGGGGGGGGTGGGGAAAAAGCAAAAAAAAATTCATGCAAGGCGAAATGCCAAGAAAAAAAATTCGTGCAAAGGGGAAGGCAAAGAAAAAAAATTCATGCAGAAGGAAAGTTCCTATTAAGCACTAAAAACACCTGTAATGTTACACTTGATAAGATCGACTTTTCGACGAAATATATCAGGGGGAATCGGAAATGCTGAAAATAGCATTTCCGACCCTAGAAATTTCAAAATTTTCTGGGGGAGCATGCTCCCAGACCCCCCTACAGACAAGCGTCTCCAGCGCTCAACTTGTATATTTATTAAATCAAATGCCATGTACTGTTATTTTGCTCCCCTGATATAGTCATACTGATTGTTTTCTTCACCCTATGCCGATGGTTAACGGAAATTCATCCAACATGTCTTAAAATGTTGGTATAAATTTCCGTATAACCATCGTGCGTAGGGGAAGAAAACAATCAGTATGACTTGTCGGGGTAGCCAAATAACAGTAATGGAATTTGATTTAAGCTATTCTTAATATTTTTTTACAGATATAATGATCAAAGATGGGCATAGATAGCCTTTACGGGACTGGTCAATAAGTGTGTGTGTGTGTGTGTGTGTGTGTGTGTGTGTGTGTGTGTGGGGGGGGGGGGGGGTGGGCCGGAGTAGAAAGGGGGTGGGTCATGTTGTTTTGGTCTTTAACATAGAGGGTGAGACATTTTACTTACTTTAAATTATTATAGTTACAAGAAAATCCCCAGTGGTATTCATCAGTATAAATTGATAAATTTCTTGACGTGAGCAGTTTTAGATGTATTTCTAGCGATTTCAGAATGCCCAAATATAAAAATTTTCAGGGGGGAGCATGCCCCCGGCCCCCCTAGATGGTTTGTGATCATAGTAGCGCTTTTCGGTAGGCTCGCTCAAGCTGCCTCTTTTCCAATTGCTCCGACCCACCCCCCAGTACTTTAATATTGACCAGTCCCTAAGGATTAAAACAATTAATAACCACATTTTGGGGGGAATATTCAAACTATTTAGCAAATGATCAACAAAGCAACAGTCGTCAAAAGCATGGTATAACGTAACAATACCGGTCCAACAAAAACTATTTGTCAAAAAAAAAAACATTTGTTTAAAAAAAAAATTCGAGCAGAGGGTTACACCCGCAAAAAAAAATTCCTGCACAAGCAATGGACGTAAAAAAAAATTCCTGCAAGACAAAAATCCCCCACCCCCCCTATCACTTTTCTAATGGTTCCGTCCCTAAGTCGTCCCGTTGCACGATTGGGGTCTGAAATCGAACTTGCGTAGTTAAGTCAAGTGAGATGGGCTTGACGTCAAGAAATCGCGACTCCGATTGTCACACATCGCCGAAAGCCGGAAAACCTTTTGCCATATATTGATTTATAGTATATAGTCCACCTGCATACATACCCCTCTGTCTCGCGTAGCTTAAATTAATTAACTAATTAAGTGGCAGTTTCTCTTAAAGCGGTCCATCGCATTTCGGGTCGGAAAATAGTTTTCCCTCAAACTTTGCCCAGTGAACTATCTTAGTTTGTAAGTAAATGCAACGACTTTAGTTTTTGGAAATACGTTAAAATATATTTTTTAGAGCTCTCAACAGTGAAGGCTGCAAAAGGCCTAATTTTGAGCTTGGCCAGAACGAGAAATTTCATAAGTTGACGAGCTCGCCGCTCAAAAACAACCAAACGCACCAAATTATTATTATTATTCCTACGTTAAGTGGTCCTTCAAAGGTTGGAAACGCATGTTAATTTTGATATATTTTGATTTACGGTTCCGTGAAAATTTAAATATCAGCAACCCTTAGATCGCTTTTTGCAAACATGCAAAAGTATGGTGTCTTTGCTGGCCTTTATTTCACGAGTCCAGACCAGACATTCTAAATTCCAACTGAATCCTACTAAACAGATGTAAGGAAGCATAGAAATATAAAAATACCTTGCACTTTTTATCTTTCTTTGCCACAGCGACTTCGAACATTTTGTGCTTATGCGAGTATTTCATACACATTATGCAAATGAGCTTACTTACTCGCATAAGCACGAAATGTTCGAAGTCGCTGTGGTATTTTAACGTATTTCCAAAAACTGAAGTCGTTGCATTTACTTACAACCTAAGATAGTTCACTGGGCAAAGTTTGAGGGAAAACGTTTTTCCGACCCGAAATGCGATGGACCGCTTTAAGAGAAACTGCCACTTAATACTTTTTATTTTATTTTTTCTTATTTTGTTTCTCGTCTTGTATTGTAACTGGTGTGTATTGTAAGTAAGTTAGTGTAAGTAATGTAAAGTAAGTAATGTTAAGTGTTGTAAAATGCTGAAAAAATAAACAAATTACAAGAAAAAGCTTAGCCAGCTTGTGATCTTCCTTGCTTACAATATAGTTAAATAACTAAACGGATAATGCTTCACGACTGTCTTATAGTGTTGTAATTTCACTCTTTTCTATCGCCTCTCAATACGATAAACTAGGAAAGATTATTCGCATAGCGCGCCTCTGAATACTTTCGATATATCGATGTCGTCAGACAAATATTTCGGGAGACTTCGATGGAATAGTTGACACGAAAATTCTAGCACTGTTGATCGTTCGGTAACATGTACGAAACTGAATTTATTATATGTGAAGAATGGATAAATACATACTACTTGGATACGTGCGTGACAGTGCAATAAAGGTGCTATTGCATATAATTATTAATACATTCTTAGGTGCAAATGAATGTGCAAGTGATAATTACATAGTGCAACACCTTTCCCCTTTTGGAAGATGAAAAATAATTATGAAATGTCCATACACGCTCCACCAATTAAAATTGAAACACTATTTGTCTTAGCTGTTGTTAGTCAAGGAGAGTCTTTAAATATCGAAAGCAATGTCCAAATTTATAGTCAAAGTTCAATTCGCTTGAGCGTTCATTCCATTATAAAGTTATTAAATCTTGCGGGGAGTCTACGTTCTCTTGTTGAACGGCGAAGTGGAGGTGCAAGTTCGTGTTCCATTGGGTGATCAGGTACTTCTGTTGGTTCACTTTCAGACGGTAGGGATGCAGTTTCAAATCGGTCCAATCCTCTATCATAGTTGTCGGCTGGTTCTGCCTTTGCCTCCTTGATTTGTGCGTGGTTTCGCCTTACTGGTCCCACAGCTGTGCTCACGATGCAGGAACTTGGGGCAGGTTTTCCAATTATCTCCCCATAGATCCAGGGTCGATGTTTGTTTGTAGGCCTAGGTTTCACGTACACTTTTTCTCCTTTTGAGAATTCGGTAAGCGGCGCCGATGCCCTCTTGTCGTACTGGGCCTTTGACCTCCGTCTTCTTTCCCCAATGTTTTCTTGTACTAGGCTTGGGGACACTGTCTGTGGAAACAGTTGATGCGGAGCTGTGGGGATTATGTCGTGTAGTCTTCTAGACATGAGGCGTTGTGCTGGTGAATAATTGTATCCTTGCTGTGGTGTGTTTCGGCATGCCAAAAGGGCCAGGTAGGGGTCCTCGTGGCGAGACTTTTTCAGAATGTTCTTTGCAATTTTGACTGCGGACTCCGCCTTTCCGTTCCCTCGGCTGTGGTATGGTGATGAATTGCGTGTAATGAATCCGTATTCTCGAGCAAAACGTGAGTATTCATGGCTTTCAAACTGCGGGCCGTTATCGGTTATGCACTCGTCTGGAATTCCATGTCGAGTAAATTGCCTTTTCATGGCTCGGACAACTGTGTTGGCTGATGTGTTCCTGCCGAGGGGGTCTAGTTCAAAGAAGTCGCTGTAATGGTCGACCATAACGAGGTAGTTGTTTCCGTCCAGCTGAAATAGGTCGGCACTTATTTTGGACCACGGTCTGGTGGGTATCTCATAGGATTGCATTGGTTCTCGCGGTCGCTCGCTTAGGTACTGGGCACAAAGTCCACATGATAAGCATTTCTCCCTGATTGCGGCTTGCATTCCTGGCCAGAACAGAGACTCGCGTGCTCGTCTTATGCTGCTGTCGGCTCCCTGGTGCGCTTTGTGTATTTTCTGTAACATCTCGTCTCGTAGAGTGGCTGGGACAATAACTTGATGGGACCTGTAGAGGACACCATCATAAACTGAAATTTCATCTCTGAAGTTCCAATACAGCCTTAGTTGCTCTGGGGCTTCCTTTCTTTCTGAAGGCCATCCATTCACTATCACCGTATGTAGAGCTGCTAGCACTGGGTCTTTGGCAGTTTCTCGTCTTATTCGTTGCAGAGTGTCGGGTGTAACTTGATTTGGTTCAAATTCCATCTCAGCCATTTCACATTTCACATAGTGCAACACCTTTCCCCTTTTGGAAGATGAAAAATAATTATGAAATGTCCATACACGCTCCACCAATTAAAATTGAAACACTATTTGTCTTAGCTGTTGTTAGTCAAGGAGAGTCTCTTTCTCTTTCACGGAATTTAACAGAGTTTTGAACAGCTAAAATTGATATTTGTGTCGTAGGAAACCTGAAAATAATGGTCCATTTTATTACAAATTGCTATTTTAAAGTAGTGAAACTGTTAACAATTATTTTTGGCTGCGGATGGCTAAGATGGAAATGGATTGAATTTGCAAAAAATAAGGCTAAGCTTTTCAAAGTTGTTTCCGCGTGTCATCAAATAATCGATATTTATGGCCCAAGTTTGATTTTCTACAAATCAAGGCTGTATCTTCCATTAGATGTTCAAAGATAATGTTTTTTCATGGGTTTAGTTGCCAACCACTATTTTCAGAACAGTTTGGACTAAAAATCTGCGAAATTCTCGTGACGTAGCTCCTTTAATGACTGAACAGTAAAAAGCTAGCACTGAGATCAGCCATACTTTTGCCGGCCCTCTTAAGAGTTGACTCAAAAGATACAGACAACGTGCCGCCTTGGAGGTGATCGATGGTATCCACGTGATCCTTCCATTTCAAGTCATTACTGATCATAACCCATAGGACTTTAGCAGAAGATGCCCTATCAAACTGCACGCCATCTAACTTAACCGGGCCATGAGATGGTGGAGTTTTCTTAAAGCAAACAACAGGCCCTTAGATAGGGTGGTACGATGGGTGCGTCCAACCCCCCCTTCCCCCATGAACCTTAGAAGTCCGCTCATTGTGAAAAAAATATTAAAATAAATAAATAAAGGGAAATGGTATTTCTATACTTCGACTATTTACATTCAATATGGTCCTTTGGGTTGAAGGTCCACCATTTATAGACTCGTGTGGTACATTTTGGACCAAATTGTGTGATTTTAGGTTAATTTCAACGATTCATTCTACCTAATGTCCTTCATAGTCGAACCGTTCAAAGTTCTATAAATATTCTCAGGCGCTACCTAAAGAGAGGAGACTGGGTACTTGTTGAGCTCAGAAGCTCCCAAGGAGGTGGAACTTGCCACAGTGCTAAAAGATCAACAAACCGACTCTGGCTGATTTATGTAATTACCATTTGACACTGATATGAAGAAACCTATCTTTTTCCCGTCTTCCTTCTATGCAATGCCGTCATTGTTAGCTAAATAAATTGTAAATTACGTTTTCAAGGTTCTGTTTTGAAAAATATGATTTAAATTTAAAAATGTACCAGAATTATTTTCGTTGTTACCTTCACTTTTACCTGCCTTTTATCCTAACAAACTGTTTTCAAAACGCACGAATTGCTTTCTCAGATAACCTATTTTTTTAAAAAAATTTCCTGGGGGAGAATACCCCCAGACCCCCGTACGTTACTTGAGGCGCTCATACGCACCCCCTCCCCCCATGCAAAATCCTGGTAACGGGCCTGAACAAATAACTCTTTAACTGGAAGTTATTCTCCTGAGACCAACTGGAGATGTGGTCGATAGGTTCCTGTAAAGAGTTTTCCCCCAAACTCTAAATACAGTTAAAACCCACGTATAAGAACTTAGATTTATCCAACTAAGCCTAAATACAGGGCCGTGTCTAGGATTTTTTGTTTGCGGGGGCAACTGTTTTTTTTTTAGTTTAGTTTTTCTTTTTTTTCTTTAGGTTTCTTAATTTTTTAGTTTTCCTGGCGGGGGCAACTTCCCCCTGCTCCCCCTCCCCCCCCCCCCCGCTAGTACGGCCCTGAAATAGGTTCTTATATAAAATGGTATTTAGTGAGATTATAGGCTCGTGGTCATCAATTAGCTCAAGCTCGCCAGACTAAACACTTAGCTCATGACCCGTTATGAGAGGATTATAGGGAATCCTTAGTTTAAAAATCGCCCAATTGTTGCCGTTTACTTCGTAGTCCAGTCCCTGAACTCTCTCTTCCGCGCGCCTTTTATAGGGGCTGAACACTATTTACTTCGCCGTTCGGCTTTGAATAAACAAATCTGGCAAAATTATTGACCTTACATTTTCAGGCGCTTGTACGAGAGTTCAAACGCTTCGACTTCATCTGATAGTCACCTCTATACTACATGTAAACTAAGGAGTCCCTATAATCCTCACATAACATGTCATGAACATAAGTGTTTAGTCTGGCAAACTTGAGCTAATTGATGACAGCTACTGTCTCGTCACGTAATTGCATGTGAAACATATCAGTCGAATATTTTGAAGGTCTTTGAATATTAGACTGAGCTGTCGATTATAACAAACACCTTGGAGTCACTATCTCTGGGACTATCTTGGGATTGCTAGGTCTATCAACTTTATTGGTCTCAAAATGTTACAATAATAAGTAAATAAAAAGGACCAAAAAGGAATTGCGCGAACGGGAAAATAGTTACCCATGCGAGGCGCAACCCTAAAAACTAAAAAGAATGACGATAAAAATCGTAAATTAAAAATATATATATGTGCATACAATAAATCTAATTAATTACTTATATTTAAAATTATAGTTAAAAAATCTAATTAATTACTTATAGCTTAAGTTATAAAACAAGATGCAGATAATATTAATCACTTAAATTAAAAGCGGTGGCAAGGGCAGTTACGGAAGAGGAACCAGGTGCAGGGCATGTCAATATCATAGGTAGTGTCCAGTAGAGTAAAATAAGTGGCGCGCAGAAAATATTTGAATAAACTTGGGCTAGAAAATTTGTCGTGAGGGGCGAGGTTACAGATAGTGTTAAATTATTATCATATCAACTCGGTCTAAGCGAAAGCTAGGTATGTCATGAGATTGATACGATAAGCAGCCTACATTAAATTAAGAAGAAAGTCTCTCTCTTTGGTGCAGGTGTATTAGATAATATTTGACTTTGTGACATCGATGCTACCAAGTATTTATACAAAGTATGCGAATCTCGCACTAGTTCCAATCACAATTAGACTATCCACCCCCCTTTTTGCGTTTTTCTTTCGATCGCTACATCACACACAATGTTAAGCGCCCAAAGGGTAGTAAACTAACTTGTTTTAGCAGAGTAGAGGCTGGACGCCAGCGTAAAAGTTCCGTTTTCGCCGTTCACACTACGCCACCTAACCGACGGTTTCAAATTACTCCACTTTGGAGACCATTATGGAAAAGCTCCGTTTTCGGTGACCGAAAACGACGTTTCAGTGTGGACGGTTGGCCTATCTGGAGAAAAAAGGTTATCAAACTTATCCGGATTAGTATGGGCGGAACCTAAGTTAAAAATTCTTTCAAGAATTGCAGTTTCTTTTCCATCCGTTACCATCCTTGTTTATCTTCAGTTAATTATTACTTCTATGGTGCTTTTCTGACTTCAAACCTATTATTTTGAGGTTTCCTTTAATTTAAAAGTAATTTGTATATCAGAAACATGGATTAAATAGTCGTTGCATAGTTCCCTTATGATGTATAATTGGCACGTTAACTGTTAACTTACATTGGTAAACTAGCCGTTGAGCTTAGCATATTTCACGTATATAAAGTACCTTCTTTTTAATAGCCTTATTCTTAAATCTGCGCGTGAGTATAAGTGTAATCAAGACAATTTCATGTAGAACCCAAACAGGTTTTTTACTGTGTAGTAAATAATAAAGATGTGGAATAAATAATAAAGATGTGGAATTGTACCAGTTGTTTTTACTTATCGTCTAGCAAGGTTTCTCGAGTAACCTCCATGTACCTCGTGTAGAGATCCAGCCCAGGATAGGGGTCATCATCAATGATTTCTTTTTGCACACTGGCAACGAGCTCGTCGCCATACTCGTTGATAATTTTTTCAACTTTACACAGCGCCCAAAAGTAGCCGTAATTGAAATCTGATGATGCTATCATGATATCGATTGTAAAGAAACACTTGCCATGTAGGGAGTTATCCGGGAGGGGCCTAGAGGCTCGTTTGACGGTGAGAGTTATGGATGAACCATCAATGCCTGATGGCTCGATTAGATCTTTTACGCTAATGAGCACGTTATTAGTTCCGCCTTTCATGTCAACAAAGTTTATTTTTCCAGGGGGTTGCCCCATTGTATCGACGTCCCATTTTAAGAATAGTAAATTACTTTCGTCTCTATCTTTATAACTTATGTAGTAGCCTGGTCTCTCAAAAACTTTAATTTCCCCAGTAATCAGGACGGGACTGATATACCCAGGAATAATCGGTCTAGGATTTGCATTATTGATGAAGAGGTTGCCTGTAGTTTCCGTCTCTTACAACACTTGAAAGAGAGGAAGCGGTGCCTGCCCTGTTTTATCGAAAACTACCAATTTTTTCTTAAAAATAACAACGTCATTCGCCTGAATGTTTGAAGCTGAAGTCATTTTTAAGTATACTTTTGGGGTTTGGTTGCTTTTGTCGATAATCTGAAACCAAGGAACATGCCTGCTATTATGATAAAAAGATCCTAGTAGAACACAAACCGATACATGTTCTTTAGCAAGGCTTGCTAAATCATCGCAGTTGAATTCGTAAGTATTTTTTCCGCTTTGTTAAACAACTTTAAACGAGTTAAAATTTGGTACGTTATAAAGGGGGGCGGGAGGAGGCGACGGTTTCCCAAAAAAAAAAAACGATCCCCCTCGTCTTTTTTTGACGCTCATCGTTTCACGCGTTGCTGCTTAACAAACAAACTAACCATTGAGATATATATAACTACATTTTGGAGCCGACCGAGTTCTTTGATCTTAAACTGCACTTAGTTAAAAGTCCTAAACTATGTTTTTCTCTCCAGCATTCTCTTTCGGCCTAACTTAACACTTAAAACCCGTTTTTTAAAAACAGTTTTATAGTAAATGGCAGTCAACAATACGCTTTGAGGCGTCGTTTATTCATTCATTTCACATTTCATCTCATTCATCTCATTTCATTTCACATTTCATTCACATTTCATTCACATTTCATTTTCATTTCACATTTCATTCATCTCATTTCATTTCACATTTCATCTCATTCATTTCATTTCATTTCATTCATTTCACATTTCATCATATCATAAGAAAGAAATCTTCGAACCCCCCCAACACCTTCACCTGAAGAACTGGTTGGGATGTTCTTCAGTTGGGCTGATCCAATGAATAATCAGAGTTTCGTGGTCCTCCCTTACATCAAAGGCATTACCGAACCTCTTACAAGAATTCTCAAAAATCACGATATCCGAGTAACCAACAAACCAATCAAGACACTACAACAAGAGTTCCCTGTTCCCAAGTTTCGACCTCGGGTCGTCGACCAGTGCAATGTTGTTTACAAAATCCCTTGTGCGTCTTGTCCCTGGAGTTACATCGGCGAGACAAAAAGATCGTTTAGCACACGGCGAAAAGAACATATCAGGAATACTAAACAATGCGCTAAAGGCTCCAATGTAGCAAAACATGCCTGGACTCTTGATCACGCCATCGACTTTGAAAACGCGGAGATAATTGACAAGGGAAACAATCGCATTAGAAAGACACTTGAATCGTGGCACACGGCAAAAACGGTCGAGGCCGACAACAATTCGTGCCCTCTGCCAGGACAATATAACATTCTTTTAAACAAACAGTAATTTATACACTTTTAGCATTCCGTTTAACATTCTTTTACACATACTTTTTACTTTTTAATTTATGCGATTCGCTAGTCATATTTAAATTTTTAGGTCCATTTTATCACTTCATTTTTATCCGTCGAAGACAGCAGTCTGGCTGTCGAAAGCTAATAATTTTTAAAACATTTTTACCAGAGAACGCTTTTAATCTTCTTATTTCACATTTCATTTATGAGCTTACTGGACAATCATTTATTATTTTGCACACAAACGGAAGCTTGACGTCGTTGACTTTCGCTTCCCATGAACCATCTCTGCTCATAGAGACGTAGTTTTGCTCATCGGTCACATCTGGTTCCCAGTCTCCAAAATCCACCTCAGTGCCATCGTACCAAACCCATGGCCTGTTCTGCACGGTCCTTCGCTTCAAGCCAATCCACGCACGAGCATTATTCCCCATCTTGCTTTTGACAATGTCGTTTTCCCGTCGGCTGTGGATGCTGACCAGATGCCCTTTCAATTCCACGCACCTTTTCTCCGCAGTTCGTGCCATCACTGCTTCGTTCACAAACTGGTAGGTTATGAATTCAGCTAAAAAAGTACGGAGAAAGAAAGAAAATTGTAATTTATGAAACTTATCTACCTTATTTTCTCAATTAACGCCCCGGCGTTTTTTTTCAAACCTGGCCTGGTGGTTAAACATATATCTTGCTTTTATTAAAAACTAGCAATGGTTATTTGCAATTCCTGCGTTTTGATTGGTAAACTGGCAATGGTATAAGCTCATATGCCATTGACCACAAAATTAATATGGTAGCCGATACGCGTCAACGAAAACAGCTTGGGAGCTCAAATATTGCAATTCCTTGGGCGTTTTTAATAAAACAATTATTCCATTCGCGCTTGTTGGATATGAAGTCGTTATAGCCAACTCGGCGCTATGCGCCCCGTTGGCTATCTACCATATCCAACGCGCGCTCGTGGAATAATGTCAAACAAACCTACAGCATATCATAATTCAAATGAATACCTAAGGGCCTATTTTCAACTCGATCTTGGAGACACAGCGTCATATGTGGGTTGAGTTTGTTGCTGGTTCTTGTCCTTGCTCCGAGGGTTTTTCTCTGGGTTCTCCGGTTTTCCTCCCTCCACAAAAAATAACGCTTTTAATATAAATTCTAATTCGATCGTGATTTCGAGCGCCACAGGTTTATCAGTCAAAAGACTGTTTCGTGCTACCCTCATAAAACAAAGTTTATTTATTTATTTATTTATTTATTTATTATACCAACCGTCATCCATTTTCTCGTAGTAGCAGTAACGTAGCTCCAGTTCATCATTTGAAGTCGATCCCTCCGGCTTGATGTCACCAGTGATACTTGAAGATGCACTATCATGAGGCGGCATAGAAGCAACCTGTACTGTTCGAAAAGCCAGTGGTGATTCCTTTGCACCACAGACTTTTTGACATGGTTGTCCAGCGACGTTACTAAGTATAAAGGGTTTTTCTGTGAATTTA
>NC_135761.1:2782201-2814701 GCF_052425735.1 Oculina patagonica | reverse complement strand
TATGAAAGACAGTGTCTTAAATCTTTCAGACTGATTCTCACTCTGGGAAAATTTAGGATGTCTTTTAGCCGTAAATCACGGCTCATTTTTTCTCTCCCCGTACCCACCCCTGTCAGTGCCATCACTAAACGGACTTGTAATTTCGTGTGTTTTTTTTCTTAATTTAACATTTGTTGTGATTCCTTATTTCTCTAAATACAACACTCAAACTTTGTTAAACACAGACGAGAGTACAAAGAGTCGCAACGCACCATTTTGAGAAATAAGAAAGATATAGGTTGATAGGTGTGATAATATTTCGCTATTATGCTTACAAATTTCCTTTTTCTTTTTGATGATTTTTTGCTCAAACTGCTTCACTGTTTAAAACTTGGCTAAGTTATATTAAAAATATACTCTGAACATTTAGGCAAATTGTACTTTTTTATGTAAGCTATAGGAATTTTTGTCTTTTATATTAATTGTAATTTTTTAGCTATAGGAATTTTTCTTTTGTCTTCTATATCAAATTGTAATTTTTCTATATTTAGTTAGTATTAACAGGTGAAGAGCCATGTAGTATGGATATACTCCTGTTAATAAACCATTATTATTATTATTATTATTATTATTATTATTATATTATTATGTGTATCAAGTTCTTCAGCTATATGCATTTCAGGTCCACGTCCATTAATAACGTACAACGAGAAATAAGGAAAGAAAGAGATTCTCACCGATTGGTAAATGCATCGGTATGGTATGAAACCTATCTTGCCGGCAACAGTAGGTTATCGTCATATAGTGACCATATCGGTATTCTCCATCAGGGACTTCCCCACTTGTAACCGGTTCTTTAGGGTTTGGATCGGGGGGCAGATAAATTCCTCTATCATCCCAATTCACGACGGCGGCTTTAAATTCTGTTGATTAAATTACCTCTGAATTATTATGGTGCAAAGATAAAGATAAAGGAAAAGTCTGCGTTCAAAATTAGTTGCCCATCACCCGGAGTTTATCCCAATTTGCCATAACATGTAGCGATTAGCAATTTTTTTTTTACTTTCCCTGGATGGGATTCTAGTCCATCGCAGGGTTTTTGTACTGTTATAAATTATTAAAATTATAAATACGCGCTTATGGGAAGGCTTTTGTTGGAAACGTCTTCTCTCTCCATTATTAGGGAAATCAATTTGCTGACTAAGTTTTGTCGCTGACGCTTGACCTTTGAAATATTATGTTATTAAGGTAAAAAAAACTATTGCCTTATTGTCATAGGGCAAGCTGTAAGCTATATTAGCCTGGGTTTAAAAACTTACTAGGGGGACATTTCCCTTGACCAGGGTCGTTGCTCTTTCTGAGAATACAATATCTGCCAAGCGGCCACTGAGGACTGAAGTATTCACTGCTGGGGTTTTCCGTCTTACTGCAGAATGAAAACGTTATTCCCGACCCATCAATTCCAAATCCAATCATACTCAATGATTCTTCAGGTGGATTAGGCCAGAACCCTCGATTCCGATTTGTCACATTGCCTTCACTCCATTGGAATCCAGTCCTTTGTGGACAAACGTTGGCGCCACTGGCCTTAGCGGTATAGAGCGAAAAATACCCGGCAGGCCAAGCCAGACGGAGCTTCATCGGGTTATCTGTAGAAGAATTAACACGTGAATTTGTGTATATTTAGCTGTACACTAACTACCGGTACTAACGCATTTACATACACAAACTAAATGGTCTTGTTTGGCCTGTTTTCTAAACGTTTCTCTTTCCCACAATTTTCTCTGCTGTCGCTTGTTTTCGTTTAAGGTGTACCCAAGAATCGAAACGGCTCTGCTTTTTTGTCTATAGCTATATACCGTAGGTTATAAGCCCTGGGCTTATACAACTTCGTAAGGGGTTTTGAGTAGGCTTATAAACGGAGGGGCTTATATCCGGGAGGGCTTATAAGCGGAATGAAAAAAACGTTTCGAAAAGAGCCACGGGAGTGTTGATCGAAATACGTTTTTAAGTTAAAAACGCATAATAAAGCAACATTTAGCTCTATTCAGTACTGCCATCCGGTAGAGGGGGGCTTATATCCGGGAAGGGCTTATAATCGGATGTATTTTTTTGTTTCCAAGTAGATGGGCCTATAACCGGGGGGACTTATAAGCGGGGGGGGGGGGGCTTATAACGCGGAATTTAACGGTATATCATCAAGAAAAGAAACTCAGCCTTCGCTTACGACCTAGCTGAGAAATCTACTCTGCTTTCGCCTAGTACCCAAGAAGAACGCAAATTTCTAGTTATAGACTTAACCCGGAGAGACAATCCGCTCTCTTCCAAGGTGTACCTAGAAAATACATTTAGCTTTCGCCTAAAGCGTGACTAAGAAATATCCTCTTGCTTTCAACTTTGACTAAGAAAAGACACCTTACCTTGGCCGAGAACTCAAGAAAAACTTTCAGATTTCAACTAAGGCCTACTTAGGAACAACACTAGAATCTAGAAGGACATTCTTAAGTCACTCTGCATTCACCTAGAATACATTACAGAATGGACACCGACACCTACAACACAGCAACAATCCTCTGCTTTCGCCTAGAAACCAAGAAAGACACTTTTCCTTCGTTTAGTTGTTCATACCTTTAGCCCTATGGACGTTCTTTCTCCTGGGGTAGTCCTTTATTGCTTTGATGATGTTCCTCTTTTGCTTTCGCAATTTTTCTCTGCTCATTTTTCTGCATGGTGATCGTCGTTTATTTTTAAGTTCATCTAGATTTCCCCAAAACTTCTCATCTAGTGTTTCTTCAATACTCATGAGCTCCAGCTGGATTGGCTCTGGAAGGTTGTCTCCGCCAATCTGATAAGAAAGTTGTTTTTCTCCAAACTCCTTGTTCGTTTCCTCTGATTCCTCAAAGTTGTTAACATCGACGCTGACTTCTCCGGTTACTCCTGCGTACCCAGCAGACACAGAGACGCTGCCACCGACCTGGGAGAATTAAGTGTTATTTTTATGGTCAGTTTTTTGTTGGATAAATGTCAAGATGGGTTTGCGTGCATCACTGAATAAACATAAAAAATTGACTACACTGATCAAGAAAGCGTTTGACCAAAGTTTAGATCCTTTCAGAAAATATTGACATGAAACTAACGTCCGCCGTCACGCGCCTCTTGTTGGTGTAGTATTTCATAACCTCGTTTCTAGTGTTTCTGCGCGCGCTCGTGAAATAATCTTTGAATATATTCCCTCTTTGCTTCTATTTCAACTGCGCAGTTGAATCCATAAGAATTTTTTGTGCTTTCCTTGGCTTCGTGAAATAAAATTGGCTTCAATTTCATTATACTTACATTTTCTGAGGCAAAACTCATAAACTCCTGGAGAGTGCTTGTGAATCTTGTTATATTCTTTGTTCCTAATATCACTTTAATAACAACGTGCTGAAAGTAAAGAGGTTATCGTGGTCAAGTAATTGGTTATAAGGGTACATAGAAAACAGAATCCGAAAAATGAGAACATTTAACAATATATGATTGTGCAATAAAAGGATATACAGTCGACTCCCGATAACCCGAACCCTCGCTAACTCGAACCTCGCGCTAACTCGAACCAAAATCGATTTCCCCTGGATTTCCGTTATACATTTACTGTAATTTTACCCTCGGTAACTCGAACCCTCGATAACTCGAACCATTTTCAATTTCCCTTGAAGGTTCGAGTTATCGGGAGTCAACTGTACAGCTGACTGTATTGTACAATATATGATAAATAATTCAAAGAAAAACTGTCTATTTAAAATTAACCCTACTTAAAACAGTAGCGGTAGCTCCTGAGGCTCGCTCTAGCTTAAAACTTTTTACGGCAGATCCACGTGTTAACTGGCTGTGGTGTTTCCATGGTAACTGGTTTTTGAAAGCAATGTTTGCAAAATTTACAAGCTTAGTATTTAATCAAATTTATTTACACCCTGTTAAGCAAATTTAATAAATAAATTAAAAGATATTTAAATTGGTGGATCCAAGATTTGGCTACACAGGTTGCTAAGAAAAACCAGCGGGTTAGTAGACATCCAAATCTTATTCGACATGTTGCATTTGATGTTTTGTTGTTATACATTCAAACCTGAAGGAGATATTGATTATATTTAAGACTACTTCAGCCAATAAAATCAATGAAAATGACGTGATAGTTACGACACATGACGTCATCATGGCACTAAAGAAAGTGTAGCAATAAGAATAAATGTTCACGTTATCCAAAGTTCTGATGCCCGCCATTTTCGAAAACGCTTTCTCTCTAGTATTTGATATAAACTAGAAACCCTTTAATTCGACCGTCAAATTAAAAAACACCAAAATCTGGCTTCACGTTTGGTCCAGCCATACTGAAAAAGGTCTTAGATAAGTTTTCTGTGGTCACTGCATTTGGCAACATTAAGAAAAGATTACAACTGTGTTCTGTAAACACAGCTTACCGTTCCCCAATCTTCCAGAAACTGAAAGTATTCATCTCCCCTTTTGTATTTGCCAGGTAACTGACAAACTGAGTAGGCAAACCCATCCTCCAGATTCCATCCTCTGGCTTGCACTTCTCCGAGTCTGTACCTTGCTGCACCTTTGTTGCATATTTCTGTGGAGTCTCGGTACACAGTCTCTCCTTTGCTAGTGCTTTTAGACACCTTCTCATATTCTGAAGGAAGAAGTAGGTAATACAATTATATTAGTTACTTTCCACTTGCGACTGCTTTAGTTGAAAGTTTAATAAAATGCTAGAAAGCAAGATGTGGCACATAAAAAGTTTTCTCGACAAATTTCTAAGGTAGAACTACTTTGTACAGCATAATAAACAGCACCATATGAAGGAACTGCACAAAAGCTTTTAGACATGCACACTATAACCTATAATCCACAGACTAAAACGTAGAGTTTAAACAGAAGCCATCAGTAGTTGTTCCTTTGTACAATGTTACATAATTAACAGCCACATAGAAATCCTGCTCAGTAGTTACATTTGAGTTGTCACAGTTCAATAAAAGTGCTAGTTAAAACAGTTCGTGTTCCTACTTACTTGAACTCAAGCTGAAGGAAAAATCAAACAACCCCTGGTAGCCACCTGGTTGAATAAAATAGCACAAATTGTATTCATTTTAAAACAGTTGTCTATAGTTATAAACTTTTAAAGAGATTAACCTTTCTCGTTTCTATTTCAATAAAACTGAACGTGGAGGTGAGATGAAAAATGTACAGGTTGTTTGTCAACTGTTTATGCTTTGATGGCTGAGTGACCTTTTTTTAAATAGAGATTATCTATCCATCCATCCATACAAATTAAGATTATCCATCCATCCAATGGCCAAGCCAGGTCCCTTTCTGCCGGATCTAGTAGTTAAAAACATAATTTATCAATAACGCAAAAATTGCTCTCTTACCTTTTGCTGTAACATCGACGTTCAATTTTTCTTGATAGCGTTTTGTTCCACCAAAGATCTTAGCTGATTTCGACGTCGAACACACCTGGCGTGGTTCATAGCAGATCTGGTCTGGGACTGCCTTGCCATCGTCGTTTGTTAACTTTAAAATTTTCCTGACGGTATCAAGTCCCGGATCAACTCCGCCTAGTTCAGTCTTACCCTCAGGGTTTCCCTTCGAGCAAGTTGTAACTTACGCCAATGAATGCCAGTCCTTTTGGATTTTTGTTTCGTTGGCAGTGTGATCTGGGATCTGGGTCCGGGTCAGATTGTGGCTCTTCTCCTGAAAATTCAGGGTCTTCATGGTTTGGACGTCCACAGGAATACCACGGACACAGGACAGTGAAAAGCAGTAAACCGCCAAATGTTATTAAGGATGGCTTCATTTTCTAGAGTACGTGTAAATAGAATAATTGATGGTTCTCGATTTCAATATGAGTGTTAAAAACAATACCTTGAAGCTGGTTTTTATACTGAAACAACGCACAAAGGTTGATTTCGTATTAAACGTATTTTACAATATCCGGAAAAGTCGAGTTGAACGAAAGACTTTATTTTATGAGAATTTTCTTCCTTAACCATAAAAACTTTGAGCTTGAATCTTGAGAATATCAAAGAGGTCTATGACCTTCTCGTGAATGCGTTAGATCTATTTGAATCGTTTCTTTGAACAGTATAGTATCGATGGAAAATATTCATTACAGGGATTAATAATAATGATCAACTTTATTTAAAGAGGGTGAGCATATAACAGGTCAACAAGGTATAAGAATAACAGGTATAAGAATTACTTTTTTCATAATTTTAATTGTTTAGTAAACCGAGGGCTCAGCGGTACAGCTCTGCGTTCTAAAGCGTGTGACTCGGGATCAACTCTCATACCCTGTAGCTAAAATTCTTTTTTTTCTTCTTATTTTTTTTCCACGGATATTATATACATATCTGTCTTGTACAGAGTTTCGTTAATTTTTACTGATTATCCTTTAATAAATTGTGTCGTGTCCCAGTCTTTTAATAACACATACATAAAGTCACTGGTCATCGTTTCCGAATGTTCGCGATTATTAAAGAAAATGCAATATTTCATCGTTTGGGAAACGATTGTTTCTCATTTACAGGGGTGAAGTATTTTCTACACTTATTTCTTTGAACTTATACCTTTGTAAAACTGTATTTTTATTCACAGCCGAGGGAAAAGAAATTAAGAAAGCGACCGTGAGCTTACCTAATTTGCATAATGTTTACAACACATGGATGAAAGGATGGACGGATGGCTCGACTTCCCCACTATACTCGTTCATTATATATGCATTCACGAGTAATAAAAAAGGATTCAGAAATGTTATTAATAACAATCCGTTAATCAAAATATGGGCGAAAAAGCCATCAGAAAAATGCCCACATTGAAAAAAATTTATTGACGTTTTGACTTACTCATTATTGGAAACGTTGGCTTATAATACTAACTCTATAAAGAATTTTGACCAATAAGATATTTGGCGAATATGTGCCACAATATACACTTTTCATCCTTAAAGCAGATCCAGGAGTAATAAAAATTACACTTATACTTGAAAGCCTAGAAAATACGTTTGGGAAATGACTTTTCTGGGGTCAATATTTACAGATACACAACATAAAAATGGAGATTTACGTGAAATTAAATGTGGTTAAATGTTGGTTATCCAACTTTACACATCAATTAAATGTTTTTAAAGGTGGTTAAACCGACCTTTACGCTACCGTGTGTAAATGTGATTTAAAGTTGGTGTAAAAAAGTCTCATAACATGCCTTCACACTTGAGTGTAAAGCTGGCATAAAGGTCAGCTTTAAAAATTGTAAAATAAGCGTAAAGCTGATTAAATATCAAATTTACGCCAGCTTTACTTGAGGTTTATACCACAGTAAAGTTATGTTTTCATGCTGCGATAAATAATGATATCCGTGGAACATCATTTGAAAGAGTACAAAAGGCTTATTTGTTAACTGGCAGGTGGCAAATAACACGGTACATAATTTCTCCAAAAATGACAAGCAGGGCATGAACTTCAATGCTTTTTTTAAAAAAAAAGAAAAACACCTGCCCTTTTTGTCAACATGTTTATTCCTTTAAAAATCTTCTTTTAAAAAAATTTTAAAAGTCCTTAGCATTCCAAACGGTAGAGAAGTTAATTTTAGGGACATCAACACCAATCCATGCATTTTCAAAAAATGACATTACAAAAAGATCATTTGTGGATGGAAAACGTATTTCGATCGATTCACCGTAAAATATCTTTACCAAAAGAGTAAAAACCCATAGCTACTAAATGGGTCAGCTCATTAAGGTTTAACTGTTCTGCTTTCAAATGTTCTAATTTCAAACTGTGTTAAACTTAGACAAAATTGTAAATTAAATACCCTTATTGTGTGACAGAGAAAGGTTTACCAAAATGGCTCAAAACTGTGTATATGCTTACATTCAAAACGTGACAAAAGTCTGATAAGTAGTATTTTGGTTGGTTGTTTACACGATTATTCTTACTTTAACTGAACATTAACGCGTATTTGTAACTTGAACTCGAGTTTACTGTAGCAATATGCTATAAAATTGAAATAAACACATCTAATTTTTATTTATAGGTTTTTTCTAATACAGAGACAAGATCACTAATTTTAATCAGCGGAGAATTCACAATAAATATATCACAAAATTGTCAGAAAATTGTGCCTCCATCCTGATTTCGTATTCGAAACAGTTATTTCTTTTTTGATTAAGTCCGAGAAGGTTTAGTAAAAGTTGGATAAAAAGATTCCCTCGGAAATAAGGCGCCCAAATCTCAGAGCCAAAATCCCTTCGGACAATATCCACTGAACATAAGCCAATTGCCTTAGATTTAGTTCATTTAGAAAAATATAACTTCTTCCGTTTACGAGCCCTCTGATTGTAAAGCTTCTTATGCAGTAATGTCTTGAGATGTTGAGATGTTATTTTAAAACTTTAGAATTAGTTTTCAGCTTTATATAATTAAGTTTAGTGAGTTTTACCATACGGTATCCTTGTATAGAAAATTTAAACGTAAAATTCCTTTCGATAATAAGGCCTCAGGAAATAAGGTAATTGTCTATTATGAGAACTTTACAATAAATACGTAAATACAATGTTCATCAGACAAGATTCAAACCAGATAAGAGTAATGTAAGGAGAATAGAAATTTGTACTTTTTGTTGTCCAGCAGGACTGCTTCGAGTGAAGTATCTAAGAACTGTGTGTTTCAGGCAACAAAGGTGAAGATTTACAAGCTAAAGACATGATTTCTTAATGATTCAGGTATCCATACATTCACGTGTCTCGTGGCATATCTTTTGAACATATCAAATAAAAGCCAATCGTAGCAGTTTGCGTGTGAAAAGATATTTGTTTTATCCTCAGGTCATTGTAAACAGAGTATGAATGCATCAATGAAACCACATGAACTCTATTGTTTAAAATAACTCACTGGTTTACCATCATAGCAGCTTTCTACAGCTAGGAACAGATGATGATTTTAAGATTCGTTGAAACGTGGGATTAGTGAATTCGGATGAGATCATAAAAATATCAAAGAAACCAATGTTCATACAGTTTGATTAAAGAAACAAGATCAAAATCAGTTATCATCCGCTTCGATTCGCTTATTATTGCAAACCTTGTATTCAAAACGAACGACAAAAAGCCCCGGTACCCTTCCTAAAGAAAATGAATGTTATACACATAGTTTTGAATTGAAATGGCGTCCTACAAATATTTAATATCTGAGATTGGTTGATATTCGTGAAATGACATTTTTTTCTTTTAGAAACAGTTGAGGGTGAATCAATGATATATTTAAAAAAAAAGCAGTTCATGTGAATTGATTTAGAAACATTTTTCCTCTTTTTTACTGATCTGACAAGAAAACAAACTTTTTTGCACGCAACCTGCTCTATAACCAGCTTTATTTGACTTGTTCAAAACATATATCACAAATTAGAATAATTACCAGAGGTGAATTCAATTCTGATCTATTTAAAACATTGGGAATTTTGCAAATTAACTACCAAGGCTTTTGGACCAAAACTATTTTCAAGAGATGGCTTTCAAGGCATTAGAATTGATCGTTAACATGGTGGTTTTAGAGATGGAACGCGCCGCCATGTACTTAGTCAGATCGACTGGCAAAACATTATTTAGGTCTCTTCTCACCGGAGCTAGTAATTTCGAGTGGATTCCCACAATTGCTTGCTCAGAAGTCACCAACGGTTAAACAAAGGTACCAGATATCTATCTTTTTCGTGGTACTTGTTTTGTTTCGTTTTATTGCAAAAACTTGAGTGTAAATTACGATTTCAATCGATGAATAAACTGGTTTACACGTATGCAAGCGAGCACTTGTGTTTGTTGTTTTCGTGTTTTCTATTGTTATTTTGCAGTTCTTGATATTCACCTTTGAGAATTATACTAAAACAGTTACTCGCCTCAGGTTCAGTGATTATTGTTGAACAATCTCCTCGACGTAATTAAATATGTGACTGAACACGTATCTGAATAGTTAAGCAATCATTTCTTTAGCTCTTGAATCTTGCCTTGAACTGAGAAGAATTACTAGCAAAAGCATTCTCCGTACAACAAACAGTGCATCTAGTGTAAAGGTATTTGATTTGCATTAACGTTAAATATTGTGTTTACTTATCTACCTTAGCTGAGAAACTATTGGTCTCACATATCCACTTATTGACTTGCTCCTTGTAGTCAAACACTGTTCCACAGTTGACTCTTTTAAATCGAGACTAAAAACATTTCTTTTTAACAGCGTCTATATTTGATTAGGTGTAGAACTTAAATTGTAAAAAGGCGTGATTGAGATTCCCACAGGTCGTAAAATGCGTTTTTTAAGCACCTTTTTTTAGATTTATATGGTTTCATAACCCGGGGGGTACTCCCTATAATGGCCTATACGGGGAGGCTCCGCCCGAAAGGGGTACCTTTTTCAGGCTTCAGGTATATAAAAGGGTAGGGATTTCACGAGCTTAAGTATATGAAAGGGTATGGAAATCTGTCATTTGGCTATTTAAAAGGGCCTTTAATTAAAATATTTCGAACAGACGCAATTTATGGCTGTATTATTTTAATTTATTAAGCGCTACATAAAAATGACAAGAAAACGTCATATTTTAAGTCCACGCCATGTCTCTTAGGTATATGAAAGGGGTACCTTTTTTCAGTTAAAGGTATACGAAAGGGGTACAATTTCTGTCAAAAATGGTATATAAAAGGGTAAGGGGTTAGAACTTGGGGTGGAGCCTCCCCGTATAAAATTTTTTTGACTACCCCCCCCCGGGTTTCATAAACGCGTAATTGTTTTTAAATGCGAAGACCCATTATATGGGAGAGAGTCTAAATTGATCTACGTTTCATCATAATGAAAGTCTAACGGCCAGTGTCGGAGAACGAGCTAAACTGCCGGTAAAGTTCGGATATCGGCTACGATGCAGGCTATAAATTTTAGTCTGTGCAGTTAACTTTAGGTGTGGAAGGAATCACCACTAGAGGCCAAGTTAGTCGTCACTCTTCGAATCACAAAACATGATCGATAAATAACAATAATGGGAGTTTACAGTGGGATCTTCCACTAAGTGGCTCTTCTTGATCCCACTGATTCCAGATCGAATTTGAATTTGAAAGTGTTGGTTATTGTGGACGGAGGAAAACCGGAGAACCCGGAGAAAAACCCTCGGAGCAAGGACGAGAACCAACAACAAACTCAACCCACATAAAAGAGATATTTGTTTTATCATCAGGTCATTGTGTACCGCGTATGAATGCTTCAATGGAAACACATGAACTCTATTGTTTAAAATAACTCACTGGTTTACCATCATGACAGCTTTCTACAGGAACGGATGATGATTTAAAGATTCGTTAAAACGTAGGATTAATGAATTCGGATGAGATCATAAAAATATCAAAGAAACCAATGTTCATATGGCAAATGTTATCTTGGGGTGATCTGACATTTTTCCCGGTATAAAACTGCCAAAGTTATAAAGCTTTTTTTAAAAATATTGTCTCAAAGGATTCTGGGAAATTTTTGAAAATAATTATAATTTACTTTTTTATTTATTTTTATTAAAAAAGTGGCCTAAGGGAACCCAGTTTTAAGAAAAATAAAAATATATTATGATTGTTATTACCATTATTATTATATATTTTCTTTTGCCAGGTTTAAAGCTTTTAAGGGTTCTTGTTCTAGTTGTTTTGTGGGGGAGTTTTAAATGTGGCGGGTGACCTATTGACCTCACTGACAAATATAATTTAATCTTATACTTGATGAAGTAACGTTTCCTGATTGTTGGTAGATACATAGGGTAGAATGTTTCATCTCATCTCAAATTAAAAGAAGTCAGTAATCCACGTCTTGCTACCTTTAATAATTTTATCAGTTTCCACTCCTTGTTTAGTGAGAAATACTTCAAAGTACGATAAGAAACCCTTTACTCTAAGCCGAAAAATGTAAAAGAAAAAAACGCTCAAATTCTTTTGCGTTATGAGATTTTCGAGAGTATGATAAATGACTTTGAATTTTTTTGTTATGTGAAAATTATAAGAAATTTGTGCGATAACCTCGATTATCTAAAGTAACGTTCAGTCACTTAAAGTTGTCATTCTTTTTATATTATGTTCTATTACCTTTGGGGTCCTGACTAGTTTTAGGTGCTGACAAGAAAGAAGAAAGCAAAGAACGATTGAAAATGTTAGCCAAAATAACGTCCAAATAAATAAAATCGAGATCTAAGTTATTTTCCCTGCGCAAAAAATACATTCTATATTCCTTGAGTAAAGTTTCCTGAAAAATGGCCTTCCATATCAACGCGCCCCTGTTTTGAAATTTCGATTGCATCGATTTGTTTTTTGTTATTGATAATTACCAAAATGTACCAGCTTGTCAAAGTAGGGATATCCTCCGCTCATTAAAAAAGTCAAAGACTTCTTTTGTGTGCGTATTCACTCTGCATTCCGGGTGAAAAAATATTACACATCTGCTAAAGTTCTTCCTGTCAATATTCTGGGAAATTTTAAGATTATTTTGCCCGAACAAAACTTTCTCAAATTACTGATAACCCTTTCTGTGCACCAGTTTCCTACATTCATGAAAGTCAAGAAACCGTAACTTGCCACCTGTGTATTCTTATTGTTGGCATCTCCACACCTATCGTGAGAAACACTTCAAAAGCTAACTCTACTGTTAAAAAAAACTGGGTGATGTTTGTTTACTTCGCCGTCCTTCGAATAAACAAGTTTGGCAAAATTATTAACACGATAAATTGATAGCAAAAATAATTGGTTTTGGTTTGAAAAAATTTCAAACCAAAACACAAACTTAAACCACAATCCTCGCGTAAACACTTACTTGGAACCAAGTTACATAGGGCTGAAAAACACGTCCTCCTTGTAGCGAAACTTGCCTTATCACCAAAAACGCAAAACTTGGAGAATGACTGTCAGTGTTATTCAGTAGTCAAAAGTCGGGCTTTGACGGCGAATAACAATCTTTTAAATAGTATCTGAAGATTTTTCAAAACCAAACAAAACTGTTCTTCGTCACCTTGGCACAATTACGAAAAACGGAAAAAAGGTTTGATATCTATAGTTTCAGAAAATTGAGAGTGACCTAACCTCTTTCCTTATTGGAGACCTTTGTTTAGGTATTGAGCCATTGGCGACCCATTGGCTCTTTAACATTCTTTTGTTGTGATTTGTATTGTTCTATTTTAGTAGAATTACCAATCCTTGTAAAAGATTTATTAAAGTATTTTCAAGTGTTTTTCACTATAGGTGTCCTGAAACTAACAATAAAAACCTACAGGTGACAGGGTATAGATCACTGACTTCAGCAAATGAAGAAAACTGAAACCAGAACGGTACACAGTTGGAAAACCTGCATGCACTCTGGAAAACAGGAAAAGAAAAAGGAAAAAACTTTGCTAAGTTTTTTTACTTAATTTATTTTTTCTCCTCTCCTATAAATGGTATTTTCACATCGTTTTAAGTAACGTTCAGTCACTGAAAGTTGTCATTCTTTTTATATTATGTTCTATTACCTTTGGAGTCCTGACTAGATTTAGGTGCTGACAAAAAAGAAGAAAGCATTCATGAAAGTCAAAAAACCGTAACTTAACACCTGTGTATTTTTATTGTTGGTATCTCAACACCTACTGCCACACCTACTTCAAAAGCTAACTCTACGGTTAAAAAAATGGGTGATGTTTGCTTATTTCGCCGTTCTTCGAATAAATAAGTTTGGCAATATTATTGACACCATAAATTAATAGCGATATACTCAGTGATAGAATGCGTTGAAAGTTGAGCGAGATACTTCCGGCTAAAGGAAACAACTTTGCAAAGTTTTTTGACTTAATATATTTTTTCTTCTCTCCTATAAATGGTACTTTCACTTCGTTTTAAGTAACGTTCAGTCACTTAAAGTTGTCATTCTTTTATATATTATGTTCTATTACCTTTGGAGTCCTGGCTAGATTTAGGTGCTGACAAGAAAGAAGAAAGCAAAGAACGATTGAAGTGTTAGCTAATTATAAAATAACATCCAAATAAATAAAATCAAAATCTAAGTTATTTTCCCTGCGAAAAATATTACATTCTATATTCTTTGAGTAAAGTTTTCTAAAAAAGGCCTGCCATATCAACGCGTTCCCATGTTTTAAAATTTCGATTGCATTGATTTGTTTTTGTTTAACATAATGATTACCAAAATGTACCACTTGTCAAAGTAGTGATATCCTCGGCCATTCAAAAAGGTGAAATACTTCTTTTGTGTACGTGCTCATTCTGCATTCCGGGTAGAAAAATAATGCACATCTGCTAAAGTTCTTCCTGTCAATTCTCGGAAATTCTAAGATTATTTCGCCAGAATAAAACTTTCTCAAAATAAAACCCGTTCTGTGGACCAGTTTCCTACATTCATGAAAGTCAATAAACCGTAACTTACCACCTGTGTATTTTCATTGTTGGTATCTCCACACCTATTGCCACACCTACTTCAAAAGCTAACTCTACGGTTAAAAGATGGGTGATGTTTGCTTATATCGCCGTTCTTCGAATAAACAAGTTTGGCAATATTATTGACACCATAAATTGATAGCGATATATCAGTGACAGAATGCGTAAACTAAGGAGTCCTTTTAATCCTCTCAAAACAGGTCATAAGCTAAGTGTTTAGTCTGGCAAACTTGTGCTTATAGATGACAGCGACTGTCTCATCAGGTTATTTTGTGACACATGTCAGTTGAATATTTAAAGTCTGAAAAACAGACGAGATGTTTTCAAATACAAATCGCCAAATTTACAGACACTTGCATAGCTGCCACGTAGCTATACAAAACAAGCGCTTGCATCGCTTAAACCAGCTTTCAATCTGTCTCCTTTCAACCTGACATCACGGCTATACTTCAATAAGCCTGTTTTTATTTGCCATCTGAGAATCTTTTCAATCAGAATCTCTCCTTCTCCTCTTCCCTTCTCTTCTTCTCTTCCTTCATCAGGACCTTATTCTCTTTTTACGGACTGTCGAGGGTTTCAATGTTGGTTTTCTAATTCAAAGTCAAGAACTTTTCAAGGTACGTACAAACCTTTCTTGAGCAATTTTCTATATTTACTGAATTCAGTAGACCATATCTTGGTACCTGTGAATTCCCATTGTTAAAATCTTGACACCTTTGTGTAACTCGCTTGAAATACTGTAATAAATATTTTACCAAGATAGAACAATACAAAACATAACAAAACGAAGTGAAAAATCACTTATAGGTGAGGATAAAAAAAATAAATTTAGTCAAAATAGTAAATAATAAAGATGGTAAATTTCCAGCTCGGTGATGGTGAAGAAATTATTCAACATGACACGAGCGTGGGACAAAGAAAAAATCTGAGTCCCCGACGGGAATCGCCCAACCGGTAACTGGGAGGTCATGTGTTCGATTCCCGTCGGGGACTCAGATCTTTTCTCTGTCCCACGCTCGTGTCATGTTGAATAATTTCTGTACTATTTATCACTGAGCTTGAAATTTATCATCTTTATTAATTACTACACAATTGATGATTTCAACATTGCTGATCCCAGAAGTATGCAGGACGCGTGTCACATATCAACCTAGTAAATGGCCCAGCTCACCACGAGTCTCTCGTAGCTCAGTTGGTTAGAGCGCCCAACCGGTATCTGGGAGGCCATGGGTTCGATTCCCGTCGGGAGCTCAGATTTTTTCTTTGTCCCACGCTCGTGTCATGTTGAATAATTTCTTCACTATTTATCACCGAGCTTGAAATTTACAATCTTTATTATTTACTACACATTTGATGATTTCGACATTGCTGATCCTAACGGTATGCAGGACGCGTGTCACATATCAACCTAGTAAATGGCCTAAGCTCACAACGATTCTCTCGTAGCTCAGTTGGTTAGAGCGCCCAACCGGTATCTGGGAGGTCATGGGTTCGATTCCCGTCGGGGACTCGGATTTTTTCTTTGTCCCACGCTCGTGTCATGTTGAATAATTTTTTCACTATTTATCACCGAGCTTGAAATTTACCATCTTTATTATTTACTACACATTTGACGATTTCGACATTGTTGATCCTAGCAGTATGCAGGACGCGTGTCACATATCAACCTAGTAAATGGCCTAAGCTCACAACGAGTCTCTCGTAGCTCAGTTGGTTAGAGCGCCCAACCGGTATCTGGGAGGCCATGGGTTCGATTCCCGTCGGGGACTCAGATTTTTTCTTTGTCCCACGCTCGTGTCATGTTGAATAATTTCTTCACTATTTATCACCGAGCTTGAAATTTACCATCTTTATTATTTACTACACATTTGATGATTTCGACATTTCAAGGAATGGCAAAAGATCGAAATGACATTAAAGGCATATTTTTCGATTCCAAACCTGGTATTTTAAAATATTTCCATGGAACAAACAGAAACACTCATTTGCTTGGCACCGTGAAAAATGTTGAACTATTGAACGGTTCACCATTTGATGATCACGTGATTCTTGATCCAAATTATCCCAACGCTTATAACGTACCAAATTTTAACTCGTTTAAAGTTGTTCAACAAAGCGGAAAAAAATAGTTACGAAGTCAACTGCGATGATTTAGCAAGCCTTGCTAAAGAACATGTATCGGTTTGTGCTCTACCTGGATCTTTTTATCATAATAGCAGGCATGTTCCTTGGTTTCAGATTATTGACAAAAGCAACCGAACCCCAAAAGTTAACTTAAAAACGACTTCAGCTTCAAACATTGAGGTGAATGACGTTGTCATTTTTAAGAAAAAATTGGTAGTTTTCGATACAACGGGGGAGGCACCGGTTCCTATTTTTCAATTGTTGTTAGAGACGGAAGCTACAGGCAACCTCTTTATCAATAATGCAAATCCTAGACCGGATATTCCTGGATATATCAGTCCCGTCCTGATTACTGGGGAAATTAAAGTTTTTGAGAGACCAGGGTACTACATAAGTTTTACAGATGGAGACGAAAGTAATTTACTATTCTTAAAATGGGACGTCGATACAATGGGGCAACCCCCTGGAAAAATAAACTTTGTTGACATGAAGGGCGGAACTAATTACGTGCTCATTAGCGAAAAAGATCTAATCGAGCCATTAGGTATTGATGGTTCATCCATAACTCTAACCGTCAAACGAGCCCCCAGGCCCCTCCCGGATAACCCCCTAGCTTCATCAGATTTCGATTATAGCTACTTTTGGGAGCTGTGTAATGTCGAAAAAATTATCAACGAGTATGGAGACGAGCTCGTTGCCAGTGTGCAAAAAGAAATCATTGATGATAGCCCCCATCCTGGGCTGGATCTCTACACGAGGTACACAGAGGTTACTCGGGAAACCTTGCTAGACGATAAGAAAAAACAACTGGTACAATTCCACATTAAGTTTATGTCGCCAAAAATTCAATAAAAAACCTGCTTTGGTTTCACATGAAATTGTCTTAATTACATTAATACTCACACGCAGTTTTAAGAAGAAACAAGAAGCTTGTCAAGCTTAAAATCGGGCGGTTAATGATTAATTATCTGCTTTGACTTGAAAGGAAGGGGAAAGTACAGTAAAAATCACTGGAAAAGCGGTCACTTAAGTAACACTACTCATTCGGAGGTTTGCGTAAGTCACACAGTCTGCATGAGCTGTATTAGTGTGTAGAACATAATAACTGGAATGTTTTCAAGATTGCATTATTACTTAAGGTGGCTCCATAGGGTTTCTTGACCGCGCGAAGAATGGGTACGAAAGGGCGAGCTTGAAATGCCGGCAAATCAAAACAAACATGGCGGCTTCACGCGAGCGTGAAATTTTCGGTGAGAAAACGCGAGACTTGCTTGCTGCCAATAAAACAACACCCGTGCTTTCCTGTGTTAAGCAGATAAAAGAGTTTACAATACCCTAAAAAGCTGTTTACAACGTCCGCGGTGCTTCTGGCTGCTTTTGTGAAGTTCGTACGATCGAAAGCAAAAGAGAAAATAAAGAATAGTCTCCGCGATTGTGAGATACTTTGAGCAGAATTTCAGAGATTCTGCTACATAAGGGATTAAGGTATGTCTCTAATTAACCTTGGGGTTAACATATATTCGCACAAAAACCCACAACAACGGGGAACGCTCGTCTTTACACATCAACTCGTATGGTTCAAAAGTTCGCGCATGCTCAAATAGCGATCTTGGACAATTTCTATTCTGATGACGTAATTGTTATTCGGGCGAAAATAGAAATTTTCCCCTTGTATTTACTAGAGTTTCCTTCGGTGAAATTCCTTAAAATTTGGCATAGATGTGATACCTTTTTAACTGCCCTTTTTGCCGTTTTTTTTAAAAAAAAATTGTAAACCAGTTTTTTTGCTTAGTCAAAAAAACACAAAATTACCAAAAACGCAAAAACGACCTGGACAACCCCTACTTTTTTTGTTTTTAAAAGTTATTTCTCATCAGATTCAATCCGTTGGGAGAATTTCAAAAATTTTCACCGAAGAAAATTAAAGAAATTTAAGATCAAAGCCATAAAAACACCAAAAAATAGGACTTTTTGAGTAGATGTAGCTCAAAAACAAAGGCTGTTATTTTAAAAAAGAATAATGCACAACATATTTTAGTCCTTGTTTTTAATATTTCGGCAGCTTTTATTTAACTAGTTTCAAAAATAACGCGAAAATGATCTCTTGATGGGTATCACTTGTGCGCGCGCCGTAATATCTCAAAACCCTATGGAGCCACCTTAATGACATAATGTTCTCAATTTATAAATATATTTTGCACAATAGAAATAAACGATTGAACTAGACGAATAGGAAATATAAATTTATAACACTTAGCAAAGTGCAGCCTACTCGCAATACTTAATAAAGGCGGGGTTTTACCTAAAGGCCATTTTTCCAACGCTTCAGGTGGCTGACGCATTTCGCTATTTTCCACCCCTTAGACTTTGATGTAACAGCACAGGGAGACCACAACAGTAAAAAAATCAAATAAATAAAAGAATATTATTCACGTGGTTTCGTTCGTTTTCTGCGTTGTTTTTCTTTATGCGTAGTCGATAGACACGACAGCACTGTTGTCGTATGCTGAGCTGTCTTGTGCGCGAGCGGATTTCAGATATGCAAATTTTCTCT
The DNA here is from genome assembly GCF_052425735.1 of Oculina patagonica. NCBI lineage: Eukaryota > Metazoa > Cnidaria > Anthozoa > Scleractinia > Oculinidae > Oculina > Oculina patagonica. The sequence goes on along the minus strand of NC_135761.1, from coordinate 2,795,577 downwards.
TTTCTTAATAATTATTGACAAGGGTGGCAACTCTTTCACCAAACGATTTGAACACGCTTTACGAAATCGCTTTGAACTCTTTCCTTTCTCGCCTTTTTGCGACAAAAATCGACACAAAAGAATGCTGGATAAATTTTGAATACGCTCACCTGTCTGTTTCCTGAAAAGAAGAGTTTTCCAGAGAGAATTTGAGCTCCCTTTTAGATGTTTTCCTCGGTGTTTTTTTTTTCGTAATAGCTGCGGCCAGTTACCTTGGCACATTCGTCAGCGATTTACGCGCCATCAAGTGCGAATCAACTACGCTCCCTCCCTCGCAGAGATTTTTTGCGCGAACACTTACTTTTCCCGCTCGGTTCAAAATTGTACACGATCGAACAAACAATCTATTTAATCGTTTGTTTTGTCCATTAGTAAAATAAATATATAAAAAATAAAAGCGTTGACCGTGTAGTTCTTAAGTTATTAGCCTCGAATGGTTCGCGCAAAAATTCTCTCTGGAAAACGCTTCTTTTCAGGAAACAGACAGGTGAGCGTATTTAAAATTTATCCAGCATTCTTTTGTGTCGATTTTTGTCGCAAAAAGGCGAGAAAGGAAAGAGTTCAAAGCGATTTCGTAAAGCGTGTTCAAATCGTTTGGTGAAAGAGTTGCCACCCTTGTCAATTATTAGGAAATTTGCATATCTGAAATCCGCTCGCGCACAAGACAGCTCAGCATACGACAACAGTGCTGTCGTGTCTATCGACTACGCGTAAAGAAAAACAACACAGAAAACGAACGAAACCACGTAAATAATATTCTTTTATTTATTTATTTATTTTTTTTTTTTTTTACTGTTGTGGTCTCCCTGTGGTAACAGTACTACAACTCTTTATCAGGTAACTACTATTGTCAGGAAAATCAATCACAACCTGTTGACCAATGATTAGGTATTTGTTTCATACCATTACTGTAATAGCAACTGATGAAGAATAAGTACTGACCCAAAGTATAAGGGCAGGACAACACTAAAAACCGTTTCAGCCGCATTTCAAGGAATCCATGAAAGCTTTTCTTATCCCATATATCTTTTTATAGCACAACTAAGGTAAAGCGCGCGCTCTGATTGGTTAATTTACCGTTTACTATTTGCCCATGGGTGCACGCTGACGTAAGCCTTCAACCTCAGCGCGCGCGCTAATCTGATGCAACATGGCACAAGAAAGTGCTGCTACTTCACGAGTTTATACGTATTTTATCGATTTTCCTGTCAATTGGTAAAGCTAAACATAAGAAAAGCCATCTCTCCATAATGCTGAAAATACTTTTAGGCATAAGGCACGTCTGAAATCAAAAATTCAAAACGTTTGCTTGTTTTTCTTGTAGGTTTTCGTCAGCGTTTACGCGAGCACTACACGCAATTATTTAAATAAGCGCGCGCACTTTACCTTTAAAAAAAACTGCAATAAATCGCCCAAAGTTGTGCTATAAAACAAATGGTAAACGTCATAGCGTACGCTATTGAGTTATGGATGTACTTGGGAGGTTTGCTAAGCACTCAAGAAGCTAGAGTCGCGCTGTACGCTTCTTTCGTGCTTAGCAACCTCCCGCGTACATCCGTAACTCAATAGTGTACGCTATGACGTTTACCATTTGTTAAGTTTTGCAGTATTTTGTTAATTTTTGGGCGATGTTTGGGGATGTCTGGGAGGCGATAGTTTTTTCTCAAAGGATTAATAAAATTTAGACAAATAAGAAATATTGCAGATTTAATGCTAATGTGATTTTAAAATTACAATTTGAAGTTAAAAATTGGTGGACGGACACCAAACAGTCCCCTGACAACCTGGAGTGCTCTTGTGTGGGGGTCAACTGTTCAGTGATGTTTCCATTTTTTTCTTTAATCCCTTCTCTAAATCTGTTAAAATTTCATTCAAATTCAGGTAAAACCCCACCTTAAGTTTTTTTCTTGTAAGAAAACAACAGATGTCAAATGTTGCGTGATATAACCAAGCATAGATTTTAATTCCCCCTCCCTTCCCTCTCCTTAGCCTTTCACCCCACCTGTCCCTCCCTTTCAACTCCCATCCTCTCCCCTTCCACACCCCTCTCCTGCAATCTTTTACTCCACCCTATCCCATCGAGCTTTCTACTCCAATTACCCCCCCCCCTTCACCAGTGTTTTGGGGGAGGGAAAGGGGTGGTAAGGGTTTGCGTGAGCTCTAGTTAACACACACGCCTAGGCAAGCTTAGGTTTGAAAATTTATATTGCGTTCCAAATTTTGAACAAAATAAGCTCAACCAGTTGAATGGCATAAAAAGGAAATTTATTTCACGTCAAAACAGAAAAGGATAATGTGGAAAAATATATATAAGCACTAAAGCTTTCACAAATCAGGGCTTTCAATAAGTTTTGGAAAGTAGGCGGCAGGGCACTTTTCAGGCGCCAAAGGCGCGAACCGCTTTGGGAGCGTCTTAGGGCATGACCCCCCCCCCCCCCTTCACCCCCGTCCCCCCCCCCAAAAAAAAAATTTAGACGCTTAAAAATGCTATTTTCGGCATTTTTCATTCAATTCAATGTTTGTATACATTTGTTGACCGTTTCTTTATCCTTTTTTCTTGGTTTTTCGTTTGTACGTGTACTAATCTGTGCCAAGCAATTAGAGAAGAACCAAGCCCTTAGAGTATAAACCGCTAATAAAACAAAACACACTTGATAATAATTCTCTAAGGTTATACACCTTGCAGTATTAACGTACTTACGAACTTGACAACAAACACCACGTCGTACTAAGGATTTTTACTGATCAGTATAGAAAATAAATTCACAATGAACACGTTCCAAAATCAAAGGGGATATTCCAAAGTTAAAGTAATTCAGCTAGTATTTGCTAATTGTTAGTGTTTTCGGAGGAAATTAGCAAATCCGTCTGAAATTTCATAAAACAGTGTCATTTTAGCCTGATAAAAACTGCTTTCGGCTAAAATAACCTTAATTAATCAATTTTTAGACACATCAAAAGTTTTTCCTTCAACGACTGCATTTTGGTCTCCGAAATTTCCGAGTCCATTTCCTATTTATGAAAGTGGCTTCGGAAAATTCAGAAACCATTTTTATTTGCTACGATTTAAGATTTTACGAAACATGAATCCCGTGGTTTTCGAAATTTCCGAAGCCATTTCAAATTGCTTGCAAACTGCCAATGCTGACACAAAAAAGTGGCTTCAGAAATTTCCGAGTCCATTTTAAATGACGTATGCATGGATTTGGAAATTTCCGAGACCATTTCGTACATACATTAGTATTACAGTGTAACGCGCTCTCTGACAGTAGAAGAAAACTCAACAAGCTGGAAGCTAAATAAAATAATCCTTGACCTTAAGGCCAACTTTAGATGATTTCCTGCCTTCCTGGACTTGAAATTGCCTTTCGTTGTACCGTGAACGGATTCATTTCACCAAATTAAACAAACTGGACGAACTTCTTCTCAACTTGCGAACTCCTCAACCTTTCAACTTCGCTGCACGTGAAACTGATTCACAATTTCGTTTCGAAGTTCGTAATTTGATTGACAACTACATAATGAAATTCCCCCTAAAGTTCGTAGCGAACTTCGCGAATTTCAAACGAACTTCGGAAACGACATACATATCAGTAAACGCTTTCCATACTATTTTCAGTTTTTCCAAAATCAGTAATTTTGCCAAAGACTAGACAGAAAAGACGGACATCGATTTTTAAAGGTTTTTTCACAAATTGTCAGCGAAAATTTGTGATGTGACTCACGGACAGCCGTTCTAAAAAAAATACTTGATACACCGCAGTCAGAGATTCTTCTTAAAGTACGCCGAGGCTGTGAGAATTCGATTGTCCAATACAAAACCAAAACATTAATATTTAAAACCTAAGGAGAGTTAAATGAGATATTTTCGTGGAAATTCTATGAGAATTTTAGACTGCTGGGTATCTAGTTTTTTAAAATACATCCCGGCTGCTGGATATTTTAGTCGGGTTCAAATAAAAGTCACATGCAATTTGAATAAACACCGGCAACCAGGCCGTTTATTCCAAATGGCGAATTTGTGTCGATTGAAGGGTATTTTGCTTTATTTTGCTGTTTACTATACATCTAATTATATGGAAAGGGTGGAAACTCCAACAGCTCCAAAGTAGAACACTTCCAGCGCCGAGCCGATTTTCGACCTGATAATCTCATCGCACTGCTTTCAACTACGCACCAGACGGCTTAAAAGTTTTCCTTCGGCACCACAAATTGGTGCTACGCATTCGGACGGCTTAAAAATTTTGGATACCCGTTTTCGTTTGAGGGCTTGTTCCGGACCGTTTGGATAAATTTTCGATCAAATTATACGAGAAGATTCGTCAAGCCTTCCTCTTTTCTGGTGCCTAGTTTGAAAGCTGTGCGATGGGATTATCGGTCGGTATAAAACGCAGACCATGCAGACTGCAGACTGCAGACCGTGCAGACCGTGCAGACGGTGCAGACCGTGCAGACTGAGTAATTTTTTCTTCTTCTTTTTTTACATTGTGTTTCACAAAACTTTTCACGAACGGTTTCCGAAGTTCGTTTGAAATTCGCGAAGTTCGCTACGAACTTTAGGGGGAATTTCATTATGTAGTTGTCAATCAAATTACGAACTTCGAAACGAAATTGTGAATCAGTTTCACGTGCAGCGAAGTTGAAAGGTTGAGGAGTTCGCAAGTTGAGAAGAAGTTCGTCCAGTTTGTTTAATTTGGTGAAATGAATCCGTTCACGGTACAACGAAAGGCAATTTCAAGTCCAGGAAGGCAGGAAATCATCTAAAGTTGGCCTTAAGGTCAAGGATTATTTTATTTAGCTTCCAGCTTGTTGAGTTTTCTTCTACTGTCAGAGAGCGCGTTACACTGTAAACATTGGAACATTTTAAGTTATAGGTAAAACGAACTGGTCGGATATAGCAGTTTATTTGTTAAGTTCAGGTTTCTAGTTCAATTTTATAACGTAAACAAATGCTTCGGTTGGTAGTTATGCTTTGGGAATACAGGGTTTTCTTGAGAAATCCCCCAAAATTTTTTACATTGTCCTTAATAATAAAATATAAGTAATTCGTAAATAAATACACATTTCAATTGTTCCAAAGCAAGTGTTGTTTATTAGTAAAAAAATTTTTTAACCAAAGCTTATTTATTTTTTTGCAAATATAAATTATTTCAGAGGAACAGAGTTTATCACGAACAGACAGATGGCGTGACTTGCGTGTTGTGTAAACACAGAAGTATAACAACACGGAATTGAAAAGTTCTGGTTTTCCGCAGATTTTCCAAACTGATGTGTATTCAAGAAGGAAAACGTTTTTTTCACTTTAGAAGATTTTTACGGCACACACAAACAGTATTTTTATATGTAAACCGGTTCATCTGTTGAAATTTTTTCCTTCGAAACTGCACACAGCAGAACTTGTAATCTATTTTTTAGTCGGGTGTCGGGTGACATTGGGAAAACTCAGTTGTAACATTCACAAACCATTTTCAGGGCAGCCTTGCTTCAGTTTTAGTCCGTTGATGTCCTGCCTTACTGGACTTGGGATTGCTTTTTGCTGTACTGGGAACGGATTCATTGCATCAAATTAAACAAACTGGACGAACTTCTTCTCAACTTGCGAACTCCTCAACCTTTCAACTTCTCTGCACGTGAAATTCACAATTTCGTTTCGAAGTTCGTAATTTGATTGACAACTACATAATGAAATTCCCCCTAAAGTTCGTAGCGAACTTCGCGAATTTCAAACGAACTTCGGAAACCGTTCGTGAAAAGTTTTGTGAAACACAATGTAAAAAAAGAAGAAGAAAAAATTACTCAGTCTGCACGGTCTGCACGGTCTGCAGTCTGCATGGTCTGCGTTTTATACCGACCGTGGGATTATCAGGTCGAAAATTTGCTCGCCGCTGGAAGTGTTCTACTTTGGAGCTGTTGGAGTTTCCACCCTTTCCATATAATTAGATGTATAGTAAACAGCAAAAGCAAAATACCCTTCAATCGACACAAATTCGCCATTTCGAGCCAAAAGAAGGACACTTCACAAAAGGTAAGAAACTTAACATTTATTCAGCACAAATTTGTTAATGTTTTGCAGCATTATACGCAATTCTACAAACCATTTGGTAAATACATGCATTCTCTATAAAAATGTAAATGTGCACAGTCCATACACAAACAGTTTGTCTGGGTCCCCTGTGAGATAAGATTCTTTGTGGCGTCCAAATGTTAAATAAGCGCCGCCCTGGAATAAGCGCCGCACTTGAGGCGCGAAAAATTTTATAAGCCTTATTCGAGTAAATATGGTAGTGTCGAGGAAAGAATCGAACACACATATTGAGTAAAAAATTATAAATCACCTTTCACTTTCATACACTAACGATATTTGCTTTACATCAAATCTCACACCATAATGGAGTATAGCCGATGAATATCACTGGAACCAAACGTAACTTTTAAAAAACGCGTCTGTAAGACGTTAATATACGTGAGACGTGCAGCCATTCATAGGTTTATTTTCCCATTCTTGCGATATTTTCTCTTTTAAAAATGATAACTTTGTAATGAAATTGTCATGAAAACCACACCTGAAACAAAAAGAAACAGGTACTTTGTTTTGTGTTAAAAGTGGGTAGTTGTTGCTTTAAAGATAAAATTGGCTTTGTTACGATCAAACATCGTAGCTAATGTATATATTTGATGTCCCCATAAAAGAAGCATCGTGCTCGCCAGAAAGGATGATGATTAAAAGATCCGTTGAAACGTGGGATTAATGAATTCGTATAAGATCATAAAAATATCAAAGAAACCAATGTTCATAGAGTTTGATTAAAGAAACAGCATCAAAATCAGTTATAGTCCGCTTCGATTTGCTTATTATTGCAAACCTTGTATTCAAAACGAACAAAAAAAAGCCCCAGTACCCTTCCTAAAGAAATTCAATGTAATTTTAAATCCACATAGTTTCGAAATGGCGTCTTGCAAATTTTTCATGGGTGTGTGTGTGGTTGACATTCGTAAAATGGCCTTTTTTTAGGCCGTAGTTGAGGGTGATGCAGTGATATATGTGTGGTAGCGTGAGCCAACAAGGGGGGTCCGGGGGCATGCTCCCCCGGGAACGATTGCATTTCAATTTCTCTTAGATACCGGAAAATACGTTTGAAACTAAAAATGTAAACCGTCAGCGCTTTTTTTGTAAAAGTATTGCTTAAAATGGCAAAACGTTGCGATAAAGAAAAGTTGCTACGCAAATGCAAATCATATACTTTTTTATACCATGCCATAGAAACTACAGTCAATCAGAATTCAGGTAAGCCGTCGTATATTCGGCGATATTCAACTCAGCCTCCCATCGCGCGCTGCGATCTTATTCTCGACGAAATTTAGTAAGCGTAGTTTCTATAGCATGGTATAAAATAGTGACACAACACTTTAATTTCTCGTGGTATACTATGGAGTATCACACTGGTTACTAGTATTTCTTGTTATACACACTCGCCTAAGGGCTCGTGTGTATAATGAGAAAATACAAGTGACTCGTGGGATATTCCATATAAACCAGATGCAAGAATACCGTATTTATTCGAATAACTGCCGCCCCTGAATAACTGCCGCCCTCGAATAAGCGCCGCATTTGGGACAAAAAAGTTAATAAGCGCCGCAGTCCCGATGCGGCGCTTATTCGAAGAATTTCGTTTAACTAAAAACAGCACCTACAAAGCAACTTTAATACAAACTTTAACACTTCTTTTTATCAAGAGCGATGTTTTACAGTTCAAAGTGATTGTTTTACCGCTCGCCCATTAGTTTTTCTATTCAACATTCCAATAATCCCCGTTGGGAACGTCGCAAACTTTGCCAGGACAGCTAGCGCCACTTCTGTCTCAGCAAGAGCCGAATACTGAAAATCAAAAGACGCTCTTTTCAATTACTGTAAAAGATAAGATTCTTTGCGGCGTCCAAAGTTTGAATAAGCGCCGCCCTCGAATAAGCGCCGCAGTTGAGGCGCAAGAAATTTAATAAGCGACGCGGCACTTATTCGAGTAAATACGGTACTGTTTGTTGTCCGGAGATAGCTTCTTCTAGTAATTCTTCACAGTTTTGAGTTTAAAGCATCAAAGATAAGATTTACGAGTAAGGAAACGATTTTACAGTCACATATTTTGTGATATATGTTTTTGAACAAGTCAAATAAAGCTGGTTATAGAGCAGGTTGTGTGTAGAAAAGTTTGTTTTCCTGTCAGATCTGAGAGGAAGAATGTTTCTGAAACAATTCACAATTCACATGAACTGTATTTTTTTTAAATATATCACTGCATCACCCATAACCTACTCCTAAAAAAGGTCATTTTACGAATATCAACCACACACACCCGTGAAAAATTTGCAGGACGCCATTTCGAAACTATGTGGATTTAAAATTACATTGAATTTCTTTAGGAAGGATACTGGGGCTTTTCTTTGTTTGTTTTTCGAAGCGGACGATAACTGATTTTGATGCTGTTTCTTTATGAACATTGGTTTTGATATTGTATGATCTTAAACGAATTCATTAATCCCACATTTCAACTAATCTTTTAATTATTATCCTTTCTGGAGAGCACGATGCTTTTTTATGGGAACAACAAATGTACACATAAGCTACGATATTCGATCGTAACAAAGCCAATTTTATTTTTAAAGCAACAACTTCCCACTTTTAACACAAGAAAAATTTTTTCTTTTGTTTTTGTTTCAGGTTGTGGTTTTTCATGATAATTTCATAACAAATTTATCATTTTAAATGGAGAAATTAACACAAGAATGATAAAAAATTATCAACGGTTGCGTGTCTTATTAACGTCTTGCCAGGCGCGTTTTTAAAACGTTATGTTTATTTCTAGCGACTTTCATCGGCTATACTCCAATATGGAGTGAGATTTGATATAAAGGCAAATATCGTTAGCGTATGACAGTGAAAGGTAATTTATGATAATTATTAACTCAATACTTGTGTTCGATTCTTTCCTCAGCACTGTGGTGAATTTTTTACTATAAGTTGCAAAATTGAATCATAAAATTGTAAAGGAACGATTTATAATTTTTTACTCAATATATGTGTTCGATTCTTTCCTAGACATATGGGTTATTGGCCAAGCGTGAGGTCAAGATGGCAGGATATTGGCCAAGTTCTTTTTTTGCGTGTTTATGGACCGAGACGAAGTCGAGGTCCATAAACACGCAAAAAAAGAACGAGGCCAATATCCTGCCATCTTGACCGAACAAGCTTGGTCAATAAAGGATTTATTATATGACTTTTTTCGAGTACTGAAAAGGAAGCCAGTTGCATGCACATTCAATGGCGCACGCTAAAATCATTTCATTGGTTTAAAAGTTTAATGACTGACTGTCAAATTCTTGAATGAATCGAGACGAAGTAAAACGACGCGACAACAGCGAAATTCACCTCTTTTTAACCCTCAAAAGGATACTAAAATTGCAAATCGACGTTGAGTTTAAAGCCTTAAAACAAGAATGTCCATTCTATCTGGCCGCCAGCTTTTGATTATTGGACGTTTTGCAGAGTATTTGCTCGCTTCTGGCGCTTTAGTGGTGCAAACCTGCCGACACGGTGACACGAGCTGAATATTGAAATTGTGATTGTTGAAAGCGTTTGGGACTTATAAATTCACGGGAAGAGCTTGAACTTTCCTACATCATTGATTTAAATGTTCGACACGACCTTATTCGACGTGAGCGTTAGAGGCTTCGGTGAGAAGATGTTTTAAAAGCTTACAGTGCCTGAATGGTTCGCCGTGCCGACCGCTTTCTCCATCAAGATTTCAATCAAGATTTACACAAACGACAAGTTTGCCGAATTGTTTATTCTTCAGGTATGTCACTGACTTCTCTCCCTTTTCCGCCGAACAAAACCGATATCATGTCTTCAAGTCGCTTTGCTTTTTAATTTTTGTATTTAAGCTAATAGCTGGTTGTTGTGGCAAATAAAATTCACGAAACTCGTTAACATTTGCTGTTTAATTAGTTTGTTCTCGTTCGATTCAAGACCTATTTCTTTGTAATTGGACTCTCTTTCGCTAGAAACAGGCAGAAAATATTTGTATTGTTTCGGTAAATGGTTTCATAGCTCAAGTTTACGACGGAAAAGCTTTTTGTAGTAGCGTCGACGGAACTGAAAAGTTTTTTCGCTTGCGGGAACACAGCGGGCGATCCCGAGCGGTCAAGATGGCTCCATCTTGACCGCTCGGGTAGCCAATCAGAGCACGGGATTCGTTTCATCTTGACCGCTCACGGAGCTAGTCATATAATAAACGACCATATTTACTCGAATAAGGCTTATTAATTTTTTCGCGCCTCAAGTTCGGCGCTTATTCGAGGGCGGCGGTTATTTTATGGCGGCGCTTATTTAAAATTTGGACGCCACAAAGAGGCTCATCATTTTTACAGTAATTGAAAATAGCGCCTTTTGATTGTCAGTATTCGTCTCTTGCTGAAGAAAGAAGTGGAGCTAGCTGTCCTGGCAAAGTTCGCGGCCTTCACAACATTTACATAACTACGTATTGTAAGAATGTTGGATAGAAAACTAATGAGCGAGCGGTAAAACAATCACTTTGAACTGAAAAACATCGTTTTTGATGGAAGGAAATGTCCAAGTTTGTTTAAGAGTTGCCTTGTAGTGCTGTTTTCAGTTTAACGGAATTCCTCGAATAAGCGCCGCATCGCGACTGCGGCGCTTATTCGGGGGTGGCGCTTATTCGAATAGACACGGTATGGTGACTTTTGACTATAAGTTGCAATATTTAATCATGAAATTGCGAAGGAACGATTCTTACAAAACTGATCTATATCATAGTTTTAGAAGCTGAAATACTGTTATGGCCCGTTTTTGTTATTAATTCCTGTAAACAATGTATTTAAATTAAATACCAATAGTTTTTCTTCTAAGGTAAATAGGTAAAAACAACATTTAACGTTAGTGAAAATCATATATCGGTTTATACTAGATGCACTGTTTGTTGTAGAGAGAAAGCTTCTGCTAGTAATTCTTCTCAGTTGGGGGCAAGATTCACGAGCTAAAGAAATGATTTCTTAGTGATTTAGATATGTGTAGAGTTACATATTTTGTGATATATGTTTTGAACAAGTCAAATAAATCTGGTATAGAGCAGGGTGTGTGTAGAAAAAATTGTTTTCTTGTCAGATCAGTAAAATTGAGGAAAAATGTTTCTGAATCAATTCACATGAACTGTATTTTTTAAATATATCACTGTATCACACTTGACTACTCCTAAAAGAAAAATTAAAGCCCAATTACGAATATCAACAGCATAACCCATAAAAAAAATTTGCAGGACGCCATTTTGAAACTGTCTAAATTTAGAATGACATTCAATTTCTTGAGAAGGGTACTGGAGTTTTTCTTCGTTCGTTTTAAATACAAAGTTTGGAATAATTAGCAATTTGAACCTGACAACAACTAATTTTGATATTGTCTCGTTACCCAAACTGTATGAACATTTGAATTAAAAGGATTGTTTCTTTGATGTTTTTATGTTCTCATACGATTTCATTAATCCCACATTTCAAGGAATCTTTAAGCCATTGTCGTATCTGGAGAGCACGATGCTCCTTTTATGAAGCAACAAATGTATAAATTAGCTACAGTACTGAAGATATTTGATGCTAACAAAGCCAATTTTATCTTTAAAGCAACAAATACCCACTTTTAACACAAAAACAAATTACCTGTTTCTTTTTGTTTCAGGTGTGGTTTTCATGACAATTTCATAACAAATTTATCATTTTAAAAAAGAGAAAATATCGCAAGAATGGAAAAATATAAACCTATGAATGGCTGTACGTCTCATACTAACGTCTTACCAGACGCGTTTTTTAAAAGTTACGTTTGGTTCCAGTGATTTTCATCGGCTATACTCCATTATGGTGTGAGACTCGGTACTGCAGCGCTTATTCTGGGGCGGCACTTATTCGAATAGATACGTTTTGGTGACTTTTCACAATAAGTTGTAATATTTAATCATAAAATTGTGAAGGAACGATTCTTACATACTGATTCATATGATTTTAGAAGCTGAAATACTGTTATGGCCCGTTTTTTGTCATAAACTACAGTAAACAATTTATTTTAATTAAATACCAGTAGTTTCTCATCTAAGGTAAATAGGTAAAAACAACATTTAACGTTAATGAAAATCATATATATCGGTTTATTCTAGATAAACTGTTTGATGTACGGAGAAAGCTTCTGCTAGTAATTCTTCTCAGTTTAAGGCAAGATTCACGAGCTAAAGAAATGATTTCTTAATTATTCAGATACGTGTACAGGCAATTATTTTTGTGATATATGTTTTGAACAAGTCAAATAAAGCTGGTTATCGAGCAGGTTGCGTTTGTTTTCTTGTCAGATCAGTAAAAAAAGAGGAAGAATGTTTCTGAATCAACTCACATAAACTGCATTCTTTTCATATATATCACTGTATCACCTTAAAGTACTCCTAAAAGAAAAAAGGTCAATTTACGAATATCAACCACACCCCATAAAAAACTACGGAACGCCATTTCGAAACTATGTGGATTTAAAATTTCATTGAATTTCTTTAAGAAGGGTACTGGGGCTTTTCTTCGTCCATTTTAAATACTAAGTTTGGAAAAGCTAGTAATAATAAGCGGCCCACATTTGATTTTGACGCTGTCTCGTTATCAAAACTGTATTAACATTTGGATAAAAGGATTGTTTCTTTGAAATTTTTATGTCCTCATACCATTTTATTAATTCCATGTTTCAACGAATCTTTAAAGCACTATATATATCTTATTTGGAGAGCACGATTCTCCTTTTATGAAGGAACAAATGTATAAATTAGCTACCGTACTGATGATATTTGATCGTAACAAAGCCGATTTTATCTTTAAAGCAACAACTATCCACTTTTAACACAGTACCCTGTTTCTTTTTGTTGTAGGTGTGGTTTTTCATGACATTTTCATTACAAATTTATCATTTTAAATGGAGAAAATAACGCAAGAATGAAAAAAAAAAAAAAACATGAACGGCTGCGCGCCTTAATAACTAACGTCTTACCAGACGCATTTTCTAACAGTCACGTTTGTTCCTAGCGATTTTCATCGGCTATACTCAGTGATGGCGTGAAAGTTGAAATTTAAAGCCAGAACACTTGTTTCAAAACAAACGGTCTGGAGTAAAGATATTGAGGGGGATATTTAATTCACATAATTTCGAAACAACTTGACGCCCTGTTGCTGTTGCTTTTATTGTGGGGCTTTATTTTTTTTGTATTTTTAAATGCCTTTTTTTTCCTGTGAAAAGCTGTTATGATGGT
>NC_135761.1:2754937-2781701 GCF_052425735.1 Oculina patagonica | reverse complement strand
GGTTGTTTTTATGCTAGAGACGATAATGTCGTCTAGACGACTTTAACGTCTAGACGTAAAAGGCGTCTGGTATAAAAACGCGACGCATTTAGTAAACAGCTTTTCAGAAAAAAATAAAAAAAGACTGGGTTCGACACTCGAAGGACACTGGACACGAAGACGTAAAGCCATCAGACGTTAAAGCCGTCTGTCTTATTTACTGTTTTTATACTAGTTAACGACGTCCCGTTTTTATACTAGACGGCTTTAACGTCTGAGACGTTAATAAGGGCGTCGTTCAGACGCTCTTACGAAAAGACGTTAAAGCCATCAGACGTTAAAGGCGTCTGTCTTATTTACCGTTTTTATACTAGACGTTAATGTCGTCTCGAGACAGCTTTAACGTCTAAGACAGCTTTAACGTCTCTTTAACGTCTCTAGCATAAAAAACGGCCAATGATGCAAGCAAACCCATCTAAACATTTATCTAATAAAAATCTGACCATAAAAATACCACTCTTGGTAAGGCCAGTTTACACGGACAAACATTTATCTAATAAAAATCTGACCATAAAAATACCACTCTTGGTAAGGCCAGTTTACACGGACAATTTTTATGTGAAAACTTTATTGGCTTATGTAGACGAGGAAAACTGGACAATTTTTATTTGATAAATATCAGTTTGCTGAGAAGCTGGCGTACTAGCTTTTATGTGACAAATAAAACTTGTCACATACGAAAAATTGCTTGTGTGTAGACAACACGTCACATAAAATGTTGCAAATATTGCGTCAGGCATATGTGATACCCAATCTCCAAATCTCCAACTGGACTGTACGCGCGTATCTCTGCTGTCCAAAGTCATAACTAGGGCACTAAACTTTGAACAGTTGACAAATAATTGTTGTGCCATCTACACGATCAAATCTATTTGTCACAAAAAAATGCCCGTTTAAACCTGGCATTAATTTTTCAAGGTCGGTGGCAGTGTCTCTGTGTCTGCTGGGTACGCAGGAGTTACCGGAGAAGTCAGCGTCGATGTTAACAACTTTGAGGAATCAGAGGAAACGAACACGGAGTTTGGAGAAGAAGGAGATCATTATACGGTTGGCGGAGACACCTTACCTGTGCCAATTCAGATGGAGCTCATGAGCATTGAAGAAACACTAGATGAGAAGTTTTGGGGAAATTTAGATGAACTTAAAAATAAACCACGATCACCATGCAAAAGAATGAGCAAAGTAAAATTACCAAAGCAAAAGAAGAACATTATCAAAGCAATAAAGGATTACCCCAAGAGAATGAAAGTCAAAAGGGCTAAAGGTATGACTAAATAAGGAAGGGACATTGGCGAAATCAGGGGCTTTTTCCCGTGTTCTAGGAGTAAACAGTGTCCATTCTGTAATGTATTCTAGGTGAAAGCTCGTATTTTAGGTGAAAGCAGAGTGACTTGAGAATGTCCTTCTAGATTCTAGGACATCCATGTTCGTAAGTAGACGAAGGTAGGGTGTCTTTTGTGAGTCTTAGTTGAAAGCAAGAGGATGTTTCTTAGCCACGCTGTCTTTCTTTATTTTAGACCAAAGGAAATTGTGGGAAAAAGAAATCCTAGAAAACAGGTCAAACAAGACAATTTTGTTTGTATATGTAAATGCGCTAGTACCAGTAGTTATTGTATAACTAAATTCACTAAAACAAATTCACGTGTTAATTCTTCTACAGATAACCCGATGAAGCTCCCTCTGGCCTGGCCAGTCGGGTATTTTTCGCTCTATACCGCTAAGAGCAGTGGCGCCAATGTTTGTCCACAAGGGACTGGGTTCCAGTGGAGTGAAGGCAGTGTGACAAATCAGAATCGAGGGATCTGGCCTGTGCCACCTGCAAAGTCACTGAGTATGATTGGATTTGAGGGTCAACGTTATAGGACGGGAGTAAAATTTTCATTCTGCAGTAAGACAGAAGACCCAAGCAGTGAATACTTCAGTCCACAGTGGCCGCCTGGCAGATATTGCATTCTCAGAAAGAGCAATAATCCCCTTCAAGCAAAATGTCCCCCAAGTAAGTTTTAAAACACAGGCTAATATAGCTTGCAGCGTATCCCATGTCAATATTTTCACTTTTGCCTCCACAACATTATGTTTTCATTATGTTTCCGATGTTATGTTCCATCTAGGGTGGTCCGGGGATCCATGCTCCCCCAGGAAAGTTTTATATTCGGGCCTTCTGAAATCGCTAGAAATACATAAAATGCTCACGTCAAGAAATTTATCAATTTATAGTGATGTATACCACTGGGGATTTTCTTGTAACTATAACAGTTTAAAGTCACTAAGATGTCCCACCCCCTATGTGCAGATCAAAACTAAGAACAACATGACCCACCCCTTTCTACTCGGGCCCACCCCACCTTATAGACCATCTTTGATCATAATATATTTTTTAAAAATATTAAGAATGGCTAAAATCAAATGCCATGCACTGTTATTTTATACCATGTTATACTGATTTTTATCTTCACTCTATGCACTTGTCAACAGCAATTTATATCGAATGTCTTACTAATGTTGGTGTTAAAGTTTTTACTCAATAGCCAGAAGGAAAGACTTGAAAGTGAATTTTCTATAATCACCGGCGTATGGGAAGAAAATTTTTGCTTGTCGGGAGGCCATGCTGAATGTAATTTGCTTTAATGAAACTAAATTTAAGCGCTTCAGACGCTAGATTGTAGGGGGGTCTGGGGGCATGCTCCCCCAGAAAATTTTGAAATTTCTAGGCTTGGAAACGCTATTTTCAGCATTCTTCCTGATCTCATCAAGTGTAACATGACAGGTGTTTTAAGTGCTTAATAGGAACTTTCCTTCTTTGCCTTCCCCTTTGCACGAATTTTTTTCTTGACATTTTCCTTTGCATGAATTATTTTTTTTGTATTTCCCCCCCCCCCCCCCATCACTTTTGTAATGGTCCGTCCCTAATTCCAGCTTACTGGCTCGCATCGAACAAATTTGGAAGACGTTTAATTTTTATTATTGGACAACTAATGTGACGCGACCGGCTTTGATAGTGCCGAGCTAGAAAGCGCGAAAATGGTATACCAGGTTTAAAAGTAATGACGAAAAAATTTCGAAATTATTCGATGATAAAGATAGCGAAAACGCAAAAAGAGCTTCGAAGGGAAGTCACTTGATTTTTAAACCTTATCTTCAGGAGAAAAACATCCAAAATACAGCAACAGCAGAGAAATTGGCCACGGTTTTGCGAAAGTCTATGCCGAAGTGAGACCCCATTTAAATGCATTTTGTTTTTTTAGAGCTCTGGAAATATTTTGAATGAATAATAAAACAATTACTGAATTCGGCTTTCGTATAATACTCAGCCTCATTCAACAATTGCTAAATAATGCATTAAGCCTGTGATGGACTAGCATCTCATCCAGAGGGAAGTAGAGATATATTCCTAGTCGCTTCATGCTACTGAAACTGGGAAAAGCTCCGGACTAATGGGCCACTAGACTTGAACATTAAGCTTGATCTTTTTGCCATAATAATTCAAAGGGTATTTAATCGACAGAATTTGAAACCGCCTACGTGAAGTGGGATGATGAAGGAGAGTATGCGTATTCAGGAGTTGATGGAAAAAAAACTCCCGTTAAATATGGCGAAGTCCCTGATGGGGAATACGAGTCTGGTAATTCTATGCAGATAACCTACTGCTGTCGAAGTGATGGGTTCCATTCCAAACCGATGCATTTACCAATCGGTGAGAATCTCTTACTGAATATGTCTTTCCTTATCTCTCAGTGTATTTTATGAAAGAAAGTGATGTAGTTTAATAAACCAGACCAGTAACTGAATGATAGTACAGTAAAGCAGATGGAGCGAAAAATCATCAATAAGAATATTAGATTTTGTAAGCATAAAAATAGGGAAATATCCTCACAAATCTCGCCATTTCTCTCCCCTCTAGACTTTCTCAAAAAATGGTGCGTTTTGACTCATTGTACATGTAATAATAACAATAATAATAATAATAATAATAATAATAATAATAATAATAATAATAATAATAATTTTAAATAATAACAAACTTTATTGAGTATTTGGTGTATCTGGCTAAAAAGATAATATACAAAATTTGTTTTTCTACAAGTTTTTCCCATGAGATAATTTCAGTTAACATGTCAATAGTCTTAACCTACATAATAACACTCTGAAAGCTTTTACATGCTCTAAGCTTCTATGTACATAAGTTATTATATAACAAATTGAGGTGAATTATTTACAAAACTTTTACCTTTTAATACCCTTGCCCATAAAACCCAATTTTCGTTTATATCATTATTATTTCATATAAAAATTCTATTCACATTATTCTCTCTTTATATATAATATATTATCATAATAATTGAATAATAAAATTCCAGTAAAAAAAAAATGAATATCAAAATCTAAAGTCCTGCAAGTCCTCTTTCAATGTCAAAGTCCATCTCATTGATGTTGAGATTTACTCTCCTCAATGAACGCGATACCCTTAAGCATAAGAGGGATGTTCTCAGAATGGCAAATGAGACTCTGGTTCTTATCCAAGACATCGTAGCCGAGTAATCCTCGCCTTTCTTGACTGATAGGAGTTCCGCTAGTCGCTTGTGATAGACTTGACACTCAGATGCCATGCCACCTGTAGTGGTGAACACAAGCGGCGTGAACGTGGCTTGTTCCACCTCCATAACTTGGCTTGCGTACATACGTTACATACGTAATTACGTACATACATACGTACATACGCAATAATAATAATAATAATAATAATAATAATAATAATAATAATAATAATAATAATAATAATAATACTTTATTTATATAGCGCCATCCCTAAAAAGCTTATGGCGCTTTAAAAAATAAATGTGTTAAAACAAACAAAAAAGGTAGTAAAATCTATACATTAAGTGTTAAAAATGTTAAAAATATTTACAAAATAATGAATAGCTATCTATAAAATTAAATAAATAAATAAAAAATCACAGCAAATGTAAAATTTACAAAAAACGCACAAAATTGCAAGTCTTTTAAGTTCGTCAGTAGTACTGACAGTGATGGGTACGGTGAGATACAAATAAAGCCGTCATTATCAGCAAAATATATCTCATGATCAATAGACCTCAAACTTGAACTCCCAAAATTTACCTAGAACGAGAAAAGATATGATCGGGTCCCCGACGGGACTGCACTGAAGAGCGACGCTCAAAAAAGAAACTTTTAATGGAGTTGTGTCAGCATTTCAGTCATTGTAAGATATTACATTTTGGAGAATTATTATAATTATATCGCTTTGAGCTCAATTCTCTCCTTCAATCCACAGAAAATCCCTTTATACTCAGTAACGTCGCTGGAAATCCATGTCAGAAGGTCTGTGGTGCAAAGGAAACAAAACTGGCTTTTGAAACAGCAACTCCTATAGTACCTGATGATGAACGTTCTTCAACTATCACTGGTGTCATCAAGCCTGCGGGGAAGGCTTCAAATCAAATACTGGAGCTAAGTTACTGCTATTACGAGAAAATGGCGGACGGTTGGTATAATAATGATAGTGACAAGCTATAAATAAATAAATAATTACACAAACAAGATATAAAATAAATAAAATTAAATAATTAAGTACGATTAAATAATTCTACGGCTCGAATATTACACCTTTCAGTCTAAAATTTGGCATGAAGTATCTCTTTATGACTTTTTATAACCCTACTTTTTTGTTTTTGATGAAAATTTTTCGAGAGCCGAGAGATTAGCAATTCTGTTCAATGTGCCCATACATTGCTCTGTAATTTATAATTAAATAAGTACCATTAAATAATTCTACGGCTTGAATATAACACCTTTTAGCCTAAAATTTGGTGTGAAGTATCTCTGTTTGACTCTCAATAACCCTACATTTTTGTTTTTGATGAAAAACTCTCAAGAGCCGAGAAATTTGCTATTCTGTGCAACGTGCCCATACATTGCTTTGTAATTAATAATGAAACAAGTACCATTAAATAATTCTACGGCTTGAATATTACACCTTTCAGTCCAAAATTTGGCATGAAGTATCTCTGTTTGACTCCTAATAACCCTACATGTTTGTTTTTTGATAAAAATCTTTCAAGAGTTGAGAAATTTGCGATTCTGTGATGTAACTAAACATTGCTCTGTAATTATGTAAATCATTTCTGTGATTAAATAATTCTAGACTCGAATATTACACCTTTCAGTCTAAAATTTGGCATGAAGTATTTCTGTATGACTTTTAATAACCCTACATCTTTGGTTTTGGTGTGGATCTTTCAAGAGTCAAGAAATTAGCAATTCTGTGCAACGTGCCCATACATTGCTCTGTAACTGCGTATATTTAAATCATTCGCTACGCTTGAATATTATTGCGACATGCAGAACAGAAATTTGGTGGAAATTATCTCTGTACGACAAGCTAAAACAAAGCGATTTTTTAGGGTTTTGCTTACTCAAAACCGAGCAATTAAACATGTTTTTTTAAAGCGCGTCCAAATATAATATTAAAATATACAAAACAAATACTCTGTACCACACAAAGTTACGATAGCTCAGAGAACACTTAGTAGAGAACACTTCTACAGAAGTTGTGTATGCCTTGGTCGTTGCTTCAAATCCAAACGGAAGCTATTATTATTCTTTTTTCAAATTTCTTTTTTAAAAAAGTCAGTGTGCCGTTTTATTTAAAATTTAAAGGTTGAACAAACGCAACAGTAAATTTTGATATTTCAGTATGTTGAGATCGAACGCCGGCTATTTCAGTGAGACTTCAACCGCTGATGTCAATAGAATTGGAACGCTTGTAGTGTAGAAAAAAACACCACCGAGAAATCAAGCTGTTATGCCCCAGGTGAAAGTAATTTTTGCAATATTTTTGCCGTTAATAAACGGGACTCTTGACTGCCTAGGCTCCCAAGCCATTGCGAAAAACTCTTCACAACAAGAAAAACCCGAACGTTTGTTGAAATGAAAAGAAAAAAAATCAATAAAGTGTGTTCCTAGTCACATTTTTCGTTGCTGAAAAATTAAGGCTTTGGGATGATTAACACACAACAAAAAGGAAAAAAGACTTAAAAATCTCTCCAGCCATTCCGAAAAATAGTTTGCAACAAAGCAATTGCATTAATTTTAATTAGCGCAATTGTGCCATTGTGTGCCATTGTGTGCGCTTTATTCAATGAAATATAGCGCTTAAATGGCACTCAGGGCGAGGGTATAATGTGTTTTTCACTCCCTGAAAAGGAAGTACTGCTCTATTCTCCCTCTTCCATGAATGTGGCGTTCATGGTATTTTCTAACTACATGTAAACGGATGATCTCGGAGAGTCAATAACAGTGAAATAATGTTTAAATGTTAGAACCGACCACGAAAATCACAAAATGGTAGTCACTACCTTGTTTGTGCGGTTGCCCCTAGATAAATAAATAAATAAATAAATAAATAAATAAATAAATAAATAAATAAATAAACAAAATTTGTTTTACGAGGGTAGCACATAACAGTCTTTTGACTGTCAAATCTGTGGCCCTCAGTTCCCGATCGAATTGGAATTTAGAGGTGTTGGTCTTTTGGAGGAAGGAAAACCGGAGAACCCGGAGAAAAACCCTCGGAGCAAGGACGAGAACCAGCAACAAACTCAACCCACATCTGACGCCGGGTCCGGGAAATAAACGCGGGCCACACTGGTGGGAAGCGAGGGCTCTAACTTATACACTACCCCTGCACCCCCATATCCAGGTTCTTTCATTCACTTCGTTTTGAAGTGAAAGAAGAAGACAAGCAAACTTAGTTTGGAAGGAATTTTTTAACCCTCAGACGGTGACGCTTAGTCGTTGTCAAATTGTGGCTTTAATTTCCTTCGTCTGAACGCATTGAAAACATTCTCAAAGCGTTGCATAAGGTTGACTATAGTCAAAGGAATTCAAAGGCCTTTCCATTTAGTATCATTTTTCTCTTTGATTGCACGACAAAGCAAAATCACAAGAAATGGTTTAGTCAACGTTTCAGTGTCAAATTTGAAGGAAGAAGGTAATTTATTCCTGTCATTAAAGATGTGAATATTGTTCATCGTAGTGTACGATAGGAATGAACGTTTATTCGTTTATCTCACGAAAGAATCGCTTTGGGGTGTTGATCGCAGACAAACGAATAAACGTTCATTCCGAAAATCACAGCGTGCAGCGGAAAACCAAAACAAGATTTTGATCGAGACATAAAGCGGGGGTGGAGTGAGGACGCCACGACAGACAGTTAATTGAACATTTCACCAGTTATGCGAAGGTGATGGTCCCTGCCGTTTTTCAGTGTAACCAAACTCCCTATAAGACAGAAACCTCTCTAAGACGGACAACGGACACTTTGAAATCATTAACGGACTCTTGAGAAGTGTTTTTATCATGTTTTATTAGTGAAAACACTTCCAAACTTCGTATCGACCTAGAGCAAAATTAGTCAGCTCCCTAAGAATACGTGTATACCAAGCTTACTAATCGAAAACAATGACGCTTTAACGGATTACTTCTTTACCTACGTGTATGGGCACTAAAGAGATCGTTGTTTACTTACAGTATTACAGTTTGTAGACGCTCACAATTTTTGCTTTAACAAACGAATACGGTCCTTTTATTATTTTAGTCTTGTTGCAGTTAGCAAAGGTTTTTTGCATTTTGCAAAGCCAGCTTTTTTATCTCAGAATTACTGGTGTCATGTTACCTCGACTCTCTACAAGGCGGACACCTCTCTAAGACGGACAGTTGCGGCTGGTCCCGAAGGTGTCCGTCTTAGAGAGAGTTGACTGAAAATAAGCTGTAGGTACACCTAATTACAATAACGTTGTCATAGAAAAAAGGAAAAAGTGAAATAGGAATTAATTATAAGCGCATGCATAAAATTTAATCGTACAAATGGATTCAAAATACGAATAAATTAATTTATCTTGTTACATCATAAAAAGTGGACTCAATGTGTGCATATTAAAACTCGTGAGGTTTCTGTAAATGCTATCAGTTATGAAACTACGCTAATAATTCCTATTTCCCTTTTTCTTTTTTCTTTTTTCTATGACAACTTTATTGCAATTAGGTGTATATTAGCAAGATATATGTTTGTCAAATAAGGTAGATAAGTTTCATAAATCTCAGTTTTGTTTTATTCTTAACTCTTCTGTAGATGAATTCGTAACTTACAAGTTTGTTGACGAAGCTGTCAAGGCAACAGCCGCGGAGAGAAGGTGCTTGGAAGAGGAAGGGCATCTGGTCAGCATCCACAGCATAGATGAAAACACTATTGTCAAGAACAAGATGGGGAAAACCCCTCGCGTTTGGATTGGCTTGAAGCGAAGGACCGTGCAGAACAGGCCATGGATTTGGTACGATGGCACTGAGGTGGATTATGGAGACTGGAAACCAGATGTGACCGATGAGCAAAGATACGTCTCTATGAGCTCAGATGGCTCATGGGAAGCTCAAGTCAACGACGTCAAGCTTCCGTTTGTGTGCAAAATACTAAATGATTGTCCAGTAAGATGAATGAAATGTACGTGAAATGAATGAATAAACGACGCTTTAATGCGATTGTTGAGTGCCATTTACTATAAAACTGTGGGTTGAAGAGGGGAAAAATTTAAAACAAAAAAAAAAAAAAAATTTTTTAAAAAAAAAAAAAAAAAAAAAAAATTTTTTTAACCGCCTCCTCCCGCCCCCTTTAAAAAGGTTTGCCTTTTTCCTCTGAGCGTTCTTCGTGCAAATACCCAGCTACAGAAAGCCTATAACAGACTTTATTTCTGCTATGTAAAGTCTATAACAAATCAAAAGAGTATTGTTGGGATAAAAAGTCAATTTTCTTTCTACGTTCGTTATTTTTTAAGCTAGTAAATTCGCCTCTGTGTTTCTTATAGACGGTTTTAAATTCATTATTTGTACCGATATTAGAGCGATATTTTTAGCGATTTAAGGTGTCCGTTCCCTAGCTATGACACTTACTTAATTAAAGTTAAAGAGGAAAAAAAAAACAGATATTGTGACCCGTGAAAATCCCTGGCGGTGTATCCCACTCTTTTACTGCTAAATATACAGGGGCGAATCAAGGAATTTTTGATTGGGGGGGGGGGGGTGTTGGGGGGGGTCCAAACTTTGAATCAGAAAACACCCCCCCCCCCAAACCAGTCGCAGTTGCACGTTATAATTCCTTAGCCTTTTATCGTGTTCATGAATTCTACTCTCCAATAGATTCATGGCAATTAAAGTCGTAACAAAAATTCTTAGCAAAAGCGCATTCAAACCTCTCGCTTGGAAACGATATATATCGACAACATTTTCTCCCTCTGGGCAGTTACCGCGGAGACCATTTTGAAGTGGTAGGGTAAAAAGCTGGCTAAGACAAACAAGCATTTTGGGTCCCTTTTCCGACTTTTATCATGTGAAAATTCATAACGGAGCATCCTTAAGTAAACAAATTGTTATCCATCGAGCTGAGAAATTTTGGAGGTCGCCGCCAGCCCTGTACGTACGCACGGATTAGGCCTAGGGACGCCCGTGGCTAAAGAAAAGAAAGGAAATTACAAACAGAAAATAAAGTTTGCAGGCTGACAAAATGTAGACAACGGGTAAAACTTAGTCAGCGACACTTCAGTAAAAGATCTAAGCGGTTTATTATCTAACTGCTCTATTTTGTTTGTCTTTTTTCGAGTGTGAGTGCATCGAAACCTCGATGCGCCTTTAAGCAAAAATTCGTGGCTCTCGTTCAATCTCTACACGGTTAAATTTTAATTTCATTGGTCTCTGGTCGCAGTTTTTCGTGACCGTGCAAAAATACTCATTGAAATTGGGGAAAACGAAAATTGTTTACGAGGAGACCCGAAATAATAATTGCGAATGATATTCCTTGTGCAAGTCCAGTTTGCTTGATTCTGTTGTTTGCTGTTGGATCTGCGGCTGTCATCATCAAGAATACAATAACTTTAGCAATGGTGTTAATGCAGAGCTAAGCACTACATAGATCACGTCCGCTGAAAAAAGAGACAGGACCCTGATGCAAGCTAACAACCTCTACCAAATTGCTGAGCCTGATTTAATGACAGTTTAATTTAGATATTAGATATTAGATTAGATTTCGTGTGAGCAAGGTATAGATTTTTTTTCCATTTGGGTCATTTTTTTTAAAAAATGTGGAGCTCCGCTTTTAGGCTTGCCTATAGCTTTATATTACATAAGAATAATTTCCAGAGGTGAATTCAATTCTGATTGGTCGAGAAGCTCGGACTTTGGCACAATATTTACCGCCTAGCGCGGTGGATATTGCATCTCAAGGTTTGGCTACTAAGCCATGCCACGTTTGCCATCCAGGCCAGTGAACATGGCGGCATTTGCTGAATGAAAATTTCCCTCATTTAAAAAGAAATCACTCAAAATCCTGGATCTTTGAAACGTTGGGAATTTAGCAAATTATCTACCAAAGAATTTTGAACCGAAAATATTTTCAAAAGATGGTTTTCAAGGCATTATAATTGATCGTAAACATGGCGATTTTGATCGTACCAACGCGGCCATTTACTCATTCAAATTGTCTTGCAAAACATTATTAGTTCTCTTCTCACTGGAGCTAGTAATTTTGAGAGGATTCACACAATTGCCCAGAAGTCACCAACGATTAAACAAAGATACAATGTATCTGTCTTTCTCGTAGTGTTTTCGTTTTATTGCTAAAACTTGAGTGTAAGTTACGATTTCAATCGATGAATAAAACTGGTTATACGTATGCAAGCGAGCACTTGTGTTTGTTGTTTTCGTGTTTTCTATTGTTATTTTGCAGTTTTTGATATTCACCTCTGAAAATTATACTAAAACAATTATTCGCCGAAGGCGAAGTGATTATTGTTGAATAATCCC
Source organism: Oculina patagonica (assembly GCF_052425735.1). Classification (NCBI taxonomy): domain Eukaryota; kingdom Metazoa; phylum Cnidaria; class Anthozoa; order Scleractinia; family Oculinidae; genus Oculina; species Oculina patagonica. The sequence goes on along the minus strand of NC_135761.1, from coordinate 2,769,794 downwards.
CGAGACGAAGAATTGTTAATTATTCTTTTCATCCGCCCTACCAGCCCCTCCCCCTCCGCGGACCCTGCTGGGACAAAAACAGAGAGGTCAATTATGCACTCTGTAACAAACACGCCAAGACATCTTTATCCCCTCTTCGGGTATGAAAGTTTATTGCTGACTATTAAAAGCCGTACAAGCAAGACTATTAAAAGCCGTACGGACACGCGCACGTAAAAGTAGCTAATAAACTTCGCCCATCAGCACCCAGACTAAGAGCTGGGTGCATGGGTGGGAAGGAAAATAGAAAAAAAAAATGAAGCTGGCACTGATGAAGAGGTATGATTTAACTGAGAACGGCTACCGTCGCAAATTTGGAGTATCTAAGCCTGAGATGAAAGATGAAAGTCCTGATCAGTTTATTGTGCGCTTGAGTACATATCTAATGCGGTGGGTCGAACTTTCTAAGACCACTAAGAGCTCTGATGGCCTCAGAGATTTGATAGTCAAGGAGAAATTCATCAATTCATGTCCAAAGAAACTAGCCATTCACTTACGTGAAAGTGCTCCAGAGACACTGGAACATATAACCCAGATTGCCAATCAGTACATGAAAAGCACGTGTTTAGTAGTGGACGAAGTAGACCACCAGCCCCAACCCAAAAGGATGATGACGCAAAAAAACCGCCCATTCAGTCTACCAGGTACAGTGTTACAAGTGCAATGGTCGAGGTCATAAAGCTGCCAACTGTCAGGCCGTATTAACGTCGTGTTTCTTGTGTGGAAGGCAAGGACATGAAGCGAGGAATTGCAAAGTGTCTCTCAAAGTGAATTTGCCGAAGGCCGGAGGATCGAGTAAGCCTGGTATCCCTGCTGCACCACGTGACCAAGTGAGCGCTGGCTGTCTAGTTTAGTCACCCCAGCTAGACGCTACGCCAGAGGAAGTCAAGTCTTGTCTTGAAGAGAATCAGCTCCTTTTAGCCTGTGGGAAAAGGATTCCTGAGCAATGTGTGCGTGGAGCCGTTGACTGGAGCTAGGAACAAGATGCCTTTTGTAAAGGGTAGAGTAGGTAAAAAGACAGTGGATGTTCTGAGAGACACCGGTTGCAGTGGTATCGTAGTAAAGAAGGAGTTAGTTTTAAAGGAACAGTACACTGGTGACTTCAATTGTATGCTGCTTATAGACAATACAGTGAGAAAAGTACCTATTGCGAAGATCACAGTGGACACCCCTTACCTGTCAGGAGAAGTTGAAGCTCAGTGCCTCCCCAATGCGATCTATGACCTTATCGTTGGTACTGCGCCTGGTGCAAGAGCCGCAGTTGATCCAGACCCCAGCTGGCAGAAAGCATGTGCCTTGACGACTAGAGGTCAAGCTAAGAAAGCCGGAGAACATACGCCATTAAAGGTACCAGGTTCATCAGAGAGTCCCAAAGTAGACAGAGAGAAGCTTATACAGTTGCAGCGTGAAGATGAGAGTTTGAAGAAGTACTGGAATCGCGAGTGAAAGGTCAAGCTGAGATCTCATTTGAACAAAAGAGCGGAGTCCTGTACCTGAATCGTGGAAAGCGAGTGAGACAAGTTCTGGTTCCAGCCCCGTTGCGACACCAAATCATAGATGTAGCTTATGGGTCAATAATGCGTGGACACATGGGTATAAAGAAGACAGCTGAAAAAATTCAGGCTGCGTTTTACTGGCCTGGTATCCAGGGAGACGTCACGCGATATTGTAAATCCTGCCATTTCAAAAGACCGTACCAAAGGGATCAGTCCTTTTAAGGAAAGTTCCATTGAAGAAGATGCCCATAATTGAACAGCCGTTTAAAAGAGCAGCAATTGACCTGGTTGGTCCGATAAGCCCGCCAAGCGAGGAGGGACACAGATACATTCTGACGCTCGTGGATTAAGCAACTCCAGAAGATGTGCCGCTGAAGAACATTTATGCAGAAACCGTTGCAGAAGCCCTAGTAGACATCTTCAGCCGCCTTGGAGTACCGGAAGAGATCCTTAGCGATCTGGGCACACAGTTTGTCTCTGAATGTATGAAGGAGGTTATGCTTCTTTTGAGCATCAAGCAGCTGACTACAACTCCGTACCACTATATGTGTAATGGAATGACCGAAAAAATTAACGGAACACTGAAGTTAATGCTGAAAGATTGTGCAGTGAGCAGCCAAAGCAGTAACATCACTACATCAACCCGCTGCTGTTTGCCTATCGCGAAGTACCGCAGGAGTCTACAGGATTTGCACCGTTCGAGCTTTTGTATGGGAGAGCTGTTAGGGGACCCATGTACATTCCGAAGGAACTGTGGACGAATGAAGTAGAAAAACCAAAAGTAAAGAACAGTTACCAGTATGTCTTCGAGCTGCGCGAGAAGCTGGAAGATACTCTCGACCTTGCCCACAGCGATTTGCAGAAATGTCAGCAGAAAGATGATTGGTTGTACGAGTTCTTGAAAATGCCGTTTGGGATGGTTAACTCTGCAGCAACCCTTTAACGCGCCATGAAGAGATTAGTGAAGGATTTGACAAGGTCGAATTCTACTGGGATGATATCCTAGTCCACACCCGTACGTGGGAGGAGCATCTCGAAGCCCTTCGCGAGCTATTCAAGCGACTGCTACAATTCGGGATGACAGTCAGACCGAGCAAGTGCATTTTGGCGTAGACAGTGTTCAGTTTCTCGGTCATCAGTTGCAGTGCGGTCTAGTGGGACTACATGAGGATAACGTGGCTAATATTAGAGACGCCCCGAAATCTAGCACCAAGAAGCAGATCCGTTCTTTCATGGGATTGGCCGGATACTACCGAGATTTCATCCCAAATTTCGCCGCAGTGGTAGCTCCCCTTTCGGACCTAACACGCAAGGGCCAGCCAAACAGAGGGGAGTGGGGTGATGCCCAGGAGAGAGTCTATCAGTCAGTCAAAGTACACCTTACAAGCACGCCAATTCTGCGCCTCCCCGATCCTAGCAAGACATACTACTTGAGGACCGACGCATCAGATAATGGCATTGGTGCTGTTCTAATACAAGAGCATGAAGGAAAGCTATTTCCAGTTTGTTACGCTAGCAAGAAACTGTCCAACGTGGAGCGGAATTATTCTACTATCGAGAAGGAGTGTTTAGCCATTGTGTGGGAGATCGAGAGATTTCACCTATACCTGTATGGAGAGCGTTTTGTGCTGCAGATAGATCACGAGCCTCTCAAGTACATGAACAGTGCTAAGTTTATGAACAGTCGCCGTTAGTAAGATCTTTCTTCAGAGCTATAACCTGAAGGTTGAAGCTTTCAAAGGATCAGACAATGTTGGAGCAGACTACCTGAGCCGAGTGGTTGAGTAAGAAAGACAAATGAGCAGCAAAACTAAGACACTGGACTACCCCCAATCATGTTAAGTCAATTTTATGTTATTATTGAGAAATTTGTGCAGTTTGCGTTACCTTTTTGACATTGTGATATTGTGACATCCTGGATTTTCGCACAGGACTATTTAGACTTGTATTGTGTCACGTGACCAGTACTTTAGAAAAAAACCTGTTAAAGCTGAAATTGAGTAAAATTGTTGTGTTACCGAGAACCCTGCGTTCAGTCTGGTAAACGTTAACTTCATCACTCCGAACCATTCGTAACAGTAACAAACACACCAAGAACTAAACTAAATATATAGATTAAGGCAAGCCTAAAAACAGAGCCCCCCATTTTAACAATGTTTCCATTCTGATAAATATGCGGTCAAAGCTAGCCCATAGGTTCAAGACAAATTTAAGTCGATCATCATTAAAATGAATTTATTACGGTACAACAAAAATAATAATCTAGAGGCAGAACAACTCATGGCCTCGAAAAAGTTAATTAAGAGTTATTAAATCTCCTACTTTCTAAGAACAGAAAGAAGTATATATGCTGGCCCAAAGGTGCAAGACAGATTTAAATCGATCATTGTTAAAATGAACGCCTTACGGTACAATAAAATTAATAATCTCGAGATAGAAAAACTCATGGCCTCGTAAAAATTAATTAAGAATAATTAATTCTGTGCTTTCTAAGAACAGAAAGAAATATCTATGCTGGCCCAATAGTGCAAGACAAAATTAATTCGATTATGGTTGAAATGAATGATTTTTACAGACTTTTTTTATCTCATCGAGCTTTTCAAGTTTAGTCAGGATCTCTTGCAGCTTCCCGTCTAAGGTCTCATACATTTAAAACACTGACAGCGCTTTCTCCTCACTCTCGTGGTTGGTTGACACAATGGATTAAAAGTTCTCGTTTCTTGGTTTCTTGTGATCGTGTGGTAATAGGCGTGGAGGTGAAGATTCCACCGAAAATGAATCTTTTCTTTCTATGAGTTTCCGCAAATTTTAGGCCATAAAAAGCCGGTAAAAATGCGAGTTTTGCGGCCGGTCACGAAACGCGTCTTTACGTGGCCATTGCTCCCTAGTCTCCAACTGGGGCTTTTCTTCGTTGGTTTTGAATGCAAGGTTTGCAATAATAAGCAAATCGAAGCCGACGATAACTAATTTTGATGCTGTTTCTCTAATCAAACTGTATGAACATTGGTTTCTATGAAATTTTTATGATCTCCTACGAATTCATTAATCCCACGTTTCAACCAATCTTTAAATTATTATCCTTTCTAGAGAGCACGATGCTCTTTTTATGGGAACAACAAATGTGTACATTAGCTACGATATTTGATCGTAACAAAGCCAATTTTATCTTTTAAGCATCAACTACCCACTTTTAACACAAAACAAATTACCTGTTTCTTTTTGTTTCAGGTGTGGTTTTCATGACAATTTCATAACAAATTTATAATTTTAAAAAGAGAAAAAAAAATGCAAGAATGAAACAACAAAAACCTATATGAACGGCCGCGCGTCTTACTAACGTCTTACCAGGCGTGTTGTTAAAAAGTTACATTATTATAGGAAATAACGCTTGTGTAAATTAAGGTATTTGAAATGTATGCGACTTAAATTAACGCGAATCGAAAACAAGATTACTTCCCAATAAATGAAGGAAATTAACGCGACGTACACAAAGAAAAACACTTGTTGAGACAACAGAAACAAGTTTATTTCAACAATAGGCGTATAATCCGAGACGGAAACAATGTTCGTGATACTAAACTCAAACGTATGGGTTAAGCGCCCACACTGAAGAAATAATGCTTTTTCGTAGGAAATAAGAACGTCTGGACTGTATCAAAGAATTGGGGCCAGAATAATGGAAATTAAGGTCGCGGTAACTTTAACAGTGCGTCCATGAGAGAACAGGGCAGAAACAGGCAATATGTGATACAGCTCAAATCACCGATTTCGCCCAAACTTAGCATAAATGTTGGGTATGGTGAGCTATTCACTGTGGCAAAACATTAGCTCAAAATATTTTATTCCCTTGGAGTTATGGCTCCTTTGCAAAATTGGCCATTTTTCACTAATTTATGCATATTTAATTAGCTGACTTTGAATGACCAATTCCACAAGAAAAAAAGACTTCTGAAAATAAAATTCACTGCATTATATTCTGTGGTTATAAGGCTTTAAGTACAATAATTTACTTCAACCGTCCGATTTGATTTCTTCTCCTCAAACAGATTTTTGGAAGGTACACATTTCGTACTTCAGGAAATAGCCTTCAATTAGTGCCAAATATCTCCCACGAGCAACAACTTATATACATTATTCTTACATGGGTAATGAAATCCATCATTTAACTTCACAAAAATGGCACAAAATGTTTGGGGACAAATATATTTTATTGGTACTGAGGAACTAAACACACGTGACTTAACGATTTCTTGCTATTTCATCAAAATTCACCGAAACACAGAAGCCATTTATTTACTCAATTTGGCACAAAAGTGGTACAAAATAGCTAATCAAGCATACATCTATCGATAACAATCAAAATATTGGCGAAGAAAAGGCACCTTGGGCATTTTTCGGAGCATTTTCAGAGCCATATAAGCTTCTTAATTCGGCAATGTTGTGATAGCAAATGTAAATACAACATGCAGCGAAAGATTTTCTTCACAAGCTCGCTCAATCCAACATCTAGGCACATCAAAGTTAAGAAACAAGAAAGTAATGCTACATACATGCCACTTATCGACACTTAGATGCTTTCTTCTGAAGATTTTGTTCTTCTTGCTGTACTTCGATCTCAGTTGACATGTGTACTGTTGCTTTGAGGCGCGCTGAACTCAGCCAATCCATCGTGGTTCATACTTCGTGAAAGGTATAAACAGGTTGTCAATAAAGTCATTCAAAGAGCTGTTCAAAGTTCACGGAGGGACAGTTCTCTCAGTCAGTTTACATGATATAAATTTAACTGGAAATAAACAGCCGCTATCCCCCGCCATCTTGAATTTATATTGAGCCTGCCGTTTCAGTCAGCGGTACGGCCCGTTCACGTGTCCTCACGCGCGACCACACGCGTGTGACCACGCGTGTTCATTGATATATTTGCTTTTCCTCCGCGAATGTTCGTTTTTGTCATGGTAAGTAGATTGCGTTTGTTATTTACATGACAATATTTTCAATTTGTCTTAGCAAAAAAAATTTCCTCCGCATCAGCTTGATGTGTGTACTGCAATGCTCATTTGTAGTTCAGTTTCCTGTTATTTCTTTTCGCTGGTGGGAGACCTGATGCAAAAGAGACTAGAACGCTAGAACTGGGAAACCCGTGCAATCCGAACGGAGTTTCCGGAAAAATTACTGTTCAGTAAAAGAGTTCCAGAATTTTTCTGCTCAACGATCGTCATGCAGGACAACGGTGAACCTAGAACACGTATATGTAACGATGAAATCAAAATGTCAACGTCTCCCAGTCACTTCCCAGACATTTGTATTTTTTAGTTATTGGTTGTTCAAATTCCCTTCCCCTGGGGAAAAAAGTTATTAATACCGCACATAACGATTACATGCTTTGATTAAATTCCTCTACCTAATAAAGAACTTTGTGGGATCTTAAAAAGGAGAGAAGGTACAGATTCAGTCTCCAAGCTGCCAAAAATTTATATAACAGGAAGACTATTTAACCCTTTCAGTGCTAAGTTTCTCTAAAAACCGGGTTTTTTACCGTTAAACTAAATTTTTGGTGCTATGATCCTGAATTTCCCTTAACTTTGCTTAAAAAGCACTTTTCCACAATGCAGCAAGAATTTGATGAAGATTGCAACTAATTTTCCCTCTCTGTGTGGCATAGAACAGAATGACGGTCTTACTTTATTAGGTGTCACACTACAGAACGACTGTAAGTTTTCATCTCATGTTAAGAGAATACTTGGAGAAGCTAACAAGTGTCTGTACATTTTAAGATCACTAAGAAAAGATGGATACACGCAGGTAGAGATAGATCATCTCTTTAAGGCTATTGTTCTGACAAAGATTACGTACGCACTTCCAGTCTACGGAACTAGCCAGGCTGATTTAAACACTATACAATGCTTTCTAAAAAGGTGCTATAAGCGACGTTACACTTCTGAGTTAATTAATATTTACGATCTTTTAGAACAGTGTGATCGCAGATTGTTCACCAAGATCAAGAGCAATGTTGACCATCCATTGTATGCCCTTTTGCCGGAAGTCAAAGAGTCATCCAAGAGGCTAAGATCACAAGCGAGTCAACTTCCGAGGATTAATACAGAACGTTTTAAAAATAGTTTTTTAATAGATTAAGGTTCAAGGATAATCTGGCTATTTAATAATATAATATAATTTAAGCGATTTTAACATGTAACGTTTGTTATGTATTTTAATAAGCGCAATAAAGACATTTTATTTATTTATTTATTATTTATTGCATGGAAATCGTTTCCATTGTTTTTTATTGCTCCTTTTCCTTTCGTTGTTCTCGGCTTTGTTATTTCCACTTCTTTCTAGTGTATCCGTCCTTCCTTTAGACCAAAAAAGTTTTGATTAAAACATTGGTAAACCCTGAAAAGAGGACCTCGATCTTTTACAGGTGTTTTGGCCTGTTTAAGCACCGATTTTGCACCTAAAAGTGATTACCTTTTCTCGATTAGCTCTGTCAGGATACGACCGATACGCAAAATGAATAGTTATTTAAAAAGGTCAAACCTAGCTCTATCAGATGCTTATCACTAGAATCTGCTGACTATCAAATTAATGACGTCACAAGTGGTTCATTGACTGCTCCTCCAAATGTCGACAAAAGTCGACTTTAGCAGCTAAAGAGTTAAACAGAAGGAACAGATGGACACAGGCCATGCTAACAACCTGACAACCGCCATTTCGTCGAATGTCCACACTCGCCCCCTCCCTTACCTCCGAAAAAACACAGAAACAACAAAAAACAATGAGCATACTCGCTTTAACCTGATATAAGATGAAAGAACTGGCTGATTTTTAATGGTTTCCGACATTTCAGAGACTACCTGTATTTATTCGATTAAGCGCCCAACCTCGAATAAGCGCCCACCTAGCAAATCGAATAAGCGCCTACCTTGAAGGTAGGAAAAAATAATAAGCGCCCACAGGTTCTTAACAGGTTGTTCATTTCTAAAATTGATTAAAAATGTTTGCTTTTAGGAAAATATGATATGATTAGTGCTTTATTTTGACATAACTCTCAAGGTCGAAAAATTTAATTAGCGCTCAGGGCGCTTAATCGAATAAATACGGTACTTACTCTGATGAAAACGAACATTCGTGGAGGAAAAGCAAATATATCTATGAACACGCGTGTGGTCGCGCGTGAGGACACGTGAACGGGCCGTACCGCTGACTGAAACGGCAGGCTCAATATAAATCCAAGATGGCGGGGGATAGCGGCTGTTTATTTCCAGTTAAATTTATATCATGTAAACTGACTGAGAGAACTGTCCCTCCGTGAACTTTGAACAGCTCTTTGAATGACTTTATTGACAACCTGTTTATACCTTTTACGAAGTATGAACCACGATGGATTGGCTGAGTTCAGCGCGCCTCAAAGCAACAGTACACGTGTCAACTGAGATCGAAGTACAGCAAGAAGAACAAAATCTTCAGAAGAAAGCATCTAAGTGTCGATAAGTGGCATGTATGTAGCATTACTTTCTTGTTTCTTAACTTTGATGTGCCTAGATGTTGGATTGAGCGAGCTTGTGAAGAAAATCTTTCGCTGCATGTTGTATTTACATTTGCTATCACAACATTGCCGAATTAAGAAGCTTATATGGCTCTGAAAATGCTCCGAAAAATGCCCAAGGTGCCTTTTCTTCGCCAATATTTTAATTGCTATCGATAGATGTTTGCTTGATTAGCTATTTTGTACCACTTTTGTGCCAAATTGAGTAAATAAATGGCTTCTGTGTTTCGGTGAATTTTGATGAAATAGCAAGAAATCGTTAAGTCACGTGTGTTTAGTTCCTCAGTACCAATAAAATATATTGGTCCCCAAACATTTTGTGCCATTTTTGTGAAGTTAAATGATGGATTTCATTACCCATGTAAGAATAATGTATATAAGTTGTTGCTCGTGGGAGATATTTGGCACTAATTGAAGGCTATTTCCAGAAGTACGAAATGTGTACCTTCCAAAAGTCTGTTTGAGGAGAAGGAATCAAATCGGACGGTTGAAGTAAATTATTGTACTTAAAGCCTTATAACCACAGAATATAATGCAGTGAATTTTATTTTCAGAAGTCTTTTTTTTTGTGGAATTGGTCATTCAAAGTCAGCTAATTAAATATGCATAAATTAGTGAAAAATGGCCAATTTTGCAAAAGGAGCCATAACTCCAAGGGAATAAAATATTTTGAGCTAATGTTTTGCCACAGTGAATAGCTCACCATACCCAACATTTATGCTAAGTTTGGGCGAAATCGGTGATTTGAGCTGTATCACCTGTTGCCTGGTCCTCTCTTGGATGCACACTTAAACGAAAATTTATGCGACTTAAATTAACGCGAATTTTTGAAATTCGCGTTTATTTCATAAAGCGCTAATTTTCTATAATAAGGTACGTTTGAATCCAGCGATTTTTATCGGCTATATTCCGTTATGGTGTGAATTCAAAATTCAAAGCCAGAACACTTCTTATAAGGCAGCTGTAGTGCATGAAACCAATTAAAACAAAAGTTCTGAGTCTTTCGTTTGAATATTTAATTCACTTCGAAACATTTTGGCACACTTTTGCTGTTGCTTTTATTGTGGGGCTTTATTTTAAAAATGCCTTTTTTCCTGTAGAAAGCTGTTATGATGGTAAATCAGTTAGGTTTTTTTAACAATAGAGTTCATGTGGTTTCATTGAAGCATTCATACTCTGTTTAATGACCTGAGGATAAAATAAATATCTTTTTACACGCAACCTGCTACGAATTGCTTTTATTTGACATGTTCAAAAGATATGCCACGAGACACGTGCATGTTTGCATACCTGAATCATTAAGAAATCATTTCTTTAGCTTGTAAATCGTCACCTTTGTTGCCTGAAACACACAGTACTCAGGTGCTTCACACGAAGCAGCCCTACTGGACAACAAAAGGTACAAATTTCTATCCTTCTTACATTGATCTGGTTTAAAAGATTTGTATTTGTACACTGACTGATATTGTTTTTACTTATTTATCGTAGAATTTTCATGACAGACCATTGCCTTATTTGCGGGGGTCTTTTTATCAAAAGGAATTTTGCGTTTCAAAAATGGTTGGGTTTTAACTTGGAAGAGGTGCTAAGGTGCTACGAATGATAAAATATAGGTACAAAAAAGAACAAAAAGAATACCATAATTATGGTAAAACTCTCAAAACTAGCTCTAAAGTCGTAAACTGACATCTCAAGCCTCTGAACATATTCTAACGACATAAAAACAAAGCTTTTCAATAGGAGGCTCAAAATCGGAAGAAGTGACAATAGGCTTCTGTTCAATAATATTATCCGAAGTGATTTTGGCTCTGAGATTTTGGCGCATTATTTCAGAGGGAATCTTTTTATCGGAATATCAGAAATAGTGCAACTCTTTAAAATACGGAATCAGGATGGAGAAAGAATTCCCTGACAATTTTTGCGAATTTTCAGCTGATAAAAATCAGTGATCTTTGAAAAACCTATATAAATATAATAGGTTTTGTGTGTTTTTTTTTTGTAGAAAATTGCTACAGTAAATTCGAATTCAAGTTACAAATTTGTGTCAATGTTCAATAAAAAGTAAGAAATGTCGTGTTATCACGTTTTTTATGTTGGAAAACACAAGGTTTTGAGTAATTTTGGTAAACCCTTCTCTGCCACACGATAAGGGTGTTAAATTTACAAATTTGTCTAAATTTAACACAGTTTAAAATTACAATATTTGAGAGCGGAATAGTTAGACTTTAACGAACTGACCCACTTAGTAGCTATGGGATTTTACTCTTTTGGTATTTCATGGTAAATCAAACGAAATAAGTCTCTTTTCCACACATGATTTTTTTGTAATGTCATTTTAAGATCTCGATTGGTGTTGCTGCCCCTAAAATGTTTTTACTTCTCTAACGTTTGGAATGCTACGAATTTTCAAAGCTTTTTTGAAAAAGAAGATTTTAAAAGGAATAAATATTTAAACAAAAAAGGCAGGTGTTTTCTGTTCTGACAAGCATTGAAGTTCATGCACTGCTTGTCTTTTTCGGAGAAATTATGAACCATGTTACTTGCCACCTGCCAGTTAACTAATAAGTCTTTTTAACTCTTTCAAATGTTGTACCATTCAAACCATTATTTAGCCGTAAAAATTGACCCGAGAAAAGTTACTCCTCTAAAACATTTTCTAAACTTTTAATGCATCTGCTTAAAGGATAAAAAGTTTTTATCGTGGCAAAAGTTCCTAGTGTATTTTATTTGTCAAAATTTTCTTTTAGGTTTAGTATTATAAAACCAACGTTAACAATAATTCGTAAATCAAAACGCCAATAAATTTATTTCAATTCGGGCATTTTTGGTTGGCTTTTTGCCCATATTTTGATTAGTGGATTGTTATTTTCAATATTTCTGAATCTCTTTATCAAGGTTCAAGCTCAAAGTTATTCTGATCAAGAAAGAAAAACTCACAAAAAGTAAAGTCCTTTGTTTAATTCGACTTTTCCGGATATTGTCAGTAAAATACGTTTAATAAGAAATTATCCTTTGTGCGTTGTTTCAGTATAAAAATCAGCTTTAACGTATTGTTTTTAACACTTATTTTGAAATCAAAAACCACCATTCATTCCTTTTACAGGTACACTAGAAAATGAGGCCATCCTTAATAACATTTGGCGGTTTACTGCTTTTCGCTGTCCTGTGTCCGTGGTATTCCTATGGACTTCCAAACCATAAAGACCCTGAATTTTCAGGAGAAGAGCTACAATCTGATCCGGACACAGATACCAGATCACACTGCCAACGAAACAAAAATCCAAAAGGACTGGGATTCATTGGCGTAAAGTACAACTTGCTCAAGGGAAACCCTGAGGGTAAGACTGAGCTAGGCGGAGTTGATCCGGGACTTGAAATCACCAAGAAAATTTTAAAGTTAACAAACGACGATGGCAAGGCAGTCCCTGACCAGATCTGCTATGAACCACGCCAAGTGTGTTCGACGTCGAAATCAGCTAAGATCTTTGGTGGAACAAAACGCTATCAAGAGAAATTGAACGTTGATGTTACAGCAAAAGGTAAGAGGGCATTTTTTGCGTTACTGATATATTCTGTTTTTGACTACTAAATCCGGCAGAAAGGGACATGGTTTGGCCATTGGATGGATGAATAATCTTTATTGATGGATGGATGGATGGATTATCTTTATTTAAAAACACGGTCAAATCATCAGTTCGACGCCAATTGTCAATCAACCATCAAAGCAAAAAACAGCTGAAAAATAACCTGTACATTTTTACCTCGCATCCACTTTCAGTCTTGTTGAAATGGAAATGAGAAAGGTTAATTTTTATTTTAATTCTTAATTTTAGCTCATTGTAAAGCCCTGACTAAGTATTTGTAAAGAAGTTTGCGCTAAAAAATGTTAATTATTATCCCAAAAATGGTTGTTACTACAGACAAGCTGTTTTTAAATGATTACAATTTGTGCTGTTTTATTCAACCAGGTGGCTACGAGGGGTTGTTTGATTTTTCCTTTAGCTTGAGCTCAAGTAAGTAGGAACACGAACTGCTTTCACTTTAACTAGCACTTTGGAACTGGGCAACTCAAATGTAGCTTTTAAGCAGAATTTTTATGTGGCTGTTTACTATGTTACGTTGTACAAGGTTTTCAATTAACCTTTGACGACTTCTTTTTTTTAATTTTTAACATCTACTGATGGCTTCTGTTTCAACTCTACTTCTTAGTCTGAGGATGATAGGCTATAGTGTACATGTGTAAAAGCTTTTGTGCAGTTTTTCATGTGGTGCTGTTTATTATGCTGCACAAGGTAGTTCTACCTTAAACGTTTGTCCAGAAAACCTTTTATGTGCCACTTCTTGCTTTCTAGCATTTTACTTAATTTTCAACTTAAGCAGACGCGAGTGGAAAGTAAATAATATAATTGTATTCTATTCTTCTTCCTTCAGAATATGAGAAGGTGTCTAAAAGCACTAGCAAAGGAGAGACTGTGTACCGAGACTGTACTGAAATATGCAACAAAGGTGCAGCAAGGTACAGACTTGGAGAAGTTCAAGCGAGACAGTGGACTCTCACGGATGAGTTTGCCTACTCAGTTTGTCAGTTACCTGTCAAATACAAAAGGGGCGATGAATACTTTCAGTTTCTGGAAGATTGGGGAACGGTAAGCTGTGTTTACAGAACACATTTGTAAAACTTATCTAAGACTTTTTTCAGTATGGCCAGACCATCAGTGAAGTCAGATTTTGGTGGTCTGTTGGTGGGCAAATTAAAGGGTATCTAGTTTATATCAAATACTAGAGAGAAAGCGTTTTCGAAAACGGCGGGCATCAGAACTTTGGATAACGTGCACACTTATTCTTATAGCTACACTTTCTTTAGTGCCATGATGACGTCATGTGTCGTAACTACCACGTCATTTTCATTGATTTTATTGGCTGAAGTAGTCTTTAATAATCAAACCCCCCCCATCTTGGATCCACCAATTTAAATATCTTTTAATTTATTTATTAAATTTGCTAAACAGGGTGTAAATAAATTTGATTAAATACTAAGCTTGTAAATTTCGCAAACATTGCTGTCAAAAACCAGTTACCATGGAAACGCCAAAGCTAGTTAACACGTGGATCTACCGTAAAAAGTTTAAGCTAGAGCGAGCCTCAGGAGCTACCTCTTCCGTTTTAAGTAGGATTAATTTTAAATCGACGGTTTTTCTTTGAATTACTTATCATATATTTTACTATATATCCTTTTATTGTACAATCATATATTGTTAAATGTTCTCAACTTTCGGATTCCGTTTCCTATGTACCCTTATAACTAATTACTTAGCCACAATAACCTCTTTTATTTTCAGCACGTTGTTATTAAAGTGATATTGGGAACAAAGACAATTACAAGATTCACAAGCACTCTCCAGGAGTTTATGAGTTTTGCCTCAGAAAATGTAAGTATAATGAAACTTGAAGACAATTTTATTTCACCAAGCCTAGAAAAGCACGAAAAAATTCTCATGGATTCTACTGCGCAGTTGAAATAGTAGCAAAGAGGGAATATATTCAAAGATTACTTCACGAGCGCGCGCAGAAATGAGGTGATGAAATACTACACCAACAAGAGGCGCGTGACGGCGGACGTTTGTTTCATGTCAATATTTTCTGAAGGGATCTAAACTTTGGTCAAAAGTTTTCTTATTCAGTGTAGTCCATTTGTTCATGTTTATTCAGTGATGCACGCAAACCCATCTTGACATTTATGCAATAAAAAACTGACCATAAAAATAACACCTAATTTTCC
>NC_135761.1:2720790-2754437 GCF_052425735.1 Oculina patagonica | reverse complement strand
GAAGCCATCAGTAGTTGTTCCCTTGTACAATGTTACATAATTAATTAACAGCCACATAGAAATATTATGCTCAGTGGCTACATTTGAGTTGTCACAGTTCAAAAAGTGCTAGTTAAAACAGTTCGTGTTCCTACTTACTTGAACTCAAGCTGAAGGAAAAATCAAACAATCCCTCGTAGCCACCTGGTTGAATAAAATAGCACAAATTGTAATCATTTAAAACAGCTTGTCTACAGTAATAACCTTTATAGAGATTAACCTTCATCGCTTCTATCTCAATAAAACTGATTGTGGAAGCGAGGTGAAAAAATGTACAGGTTATTTCTCGGCTATTTTTTTGCTTTGGTGTTTGATTGACAACTGGTGTCAAACTGATGATTTGACCCTGTTTTTGAAATAAAGATTATCCATCTATCCATCCATCCAAATAAAGATTATCCATCCATCCAATGGCCAAGCCAGGCGCCTTTCTTCCGAATCTAGCACCTTATTATAGGAATATAACGAAGCATTTTAACAACGCGAACAAAATTTACGCGTAATAAAATTAACGCGAATTTTGGAAAAGTTCTGGTTAAATGTTTATAGGAAAAGTGTTTACATCAATAAAATTAACGCGAATTTTTGAATTCGCGTTAATGATATGTATCGTTAGTTTCCTATGATAAGGTAGTTAAAAACAGATTATATAAATAATGCCAAAATTGTTTTCTTACCTTTCGCTGTAACATCGACGTTCAATTTTTCTTGATACCGTTTTGTTCCACCAAAGATCTTAGATGATTTCGACATCGAACACACTTGACGTGGTTCATAGCAGATCTGGTCTGGGACTGCCTTACCATCGTCGTTTGTTAACTTTAAAATTTTCCTGACGGTATCAAGTCCCGGATCAACTCCGCCTAGTTCAGTCTTACCCTCAGGGTTTCCCTTGAGCAAGTTGTAACTTACGCCAATGAATGCCAGTCCTTTTGGATTTTTGTTTCGTTGGCAGTGTGATCTGGGATCTGGGTCCGGGTCAGATTGTGGCTCTTCTCCTGAAAATTCAGGGTCTTCATGGTTTGGACGTCCACAGGAATACCACGGACACAGGACAGTGAAAAGCAGTAAACCGCCAAATGTTATTAAGGATGGCTTCATTTTCTTGTGTACCTGCAAAGAGAATAATTGATGGTTCTCTATTTCAATATGAACGTTAAAAACAATACCTTGAAGCTGGTTTTTATACTGAAACAACGCACAAAGGTTGATTTCGTATTAAACGTATTTTACAATATCTGGAAAAATCGAGTTAAACGAAGGACTTTTATTTAATGTGAATTTTCTTTCTTAATCAGAATAACTTTGAGCTTGAATTTTGAGGGTAAAGAGATTCAGAAATATTAGAAATAACAATCCATTAATCAAAATATGGGCGAAAAAGCCATCCACAAAAAATCCCCGCAATGAAATATATTTATTTACGTTTTGATTTACACATTATTGGAAACGTTGGATTATAATAATAATAATAACCCTATAAAAAATTTGGTGAATTTGTGTCACAATAAACACTTTTCATCCTTAAAGCAGATCCAGGAGTAATAACAATTACACTTATACTTGAAAGCTTTGATATTGCCTTTGAGAAGTGACTTTTCTAGGGCATAAAATGGAGATTTACGTGAAATTAAAGGTGGTTAAACGTGACTTAAAGTTCGTTATCCAACTTTACACCATCAATTAAATGTTCTTAAAGGTGGTTAAACCGACCTTTACGCTACCGTGTGTAAATGTGATTTAAAGTTGGTGTAAAGAAGTCTCATTACATGTCTTTACACTTGAGTGTAAAGCTGGTATAAAGGTCAGCTTTAAAAAAATGTAAAATAAGCGTAAAGCTGATTAAATATCAAATTTACGCCAGCTTTACGTGAGCTTTATATCACAGTAAAGTTATGTTTTCATGCTGTGATAAATAATGATATCCGTGGCACATTATTGGAAAGAGTACAAAAAGCTTATTTGTTAACTTGCAGGTGGCAAGTAACACGGTACATAATTTCTCCGAAAATGACAAGCAGTGCATGAACTTCAATGCTTGTTAGAAAAAAAACACCTGCCCTTTTTGTCAACATGTTTATTCCTTTAAAAATCTTCTTTTAAAAAAAATTTATAAGTCCTTAGCATTCCAAACGGTAGAGAAGTTAATTTTAGGGACATCAACACCAATCCATGCATTTCCAAAAAATGACATTACAAAAAGATCATTTGTGGATGGAAAACGTATTTCGATCGATTCACCGTAAAATATCTTTACCAAAAGAGTAAAAACCCATAGCTACTAAATGGGTCAGCTCGTTAATGTTTAACTGTTCTGCTTTCAAATGTTCTAATTTCAAACTGTGTTTAACTTAGACAAAATTGTAAATTAAATACCCTTAATGTGTGACAGAGAAAGGTTTACCAAAATGGCTCAAAACTGTGTATATTCTAACATTCAAAACGTGACAAAAGTCTGATAAGTAGTATTTTGGTTGGTTGTTTACACGATTATTCTTACTTTAACTGAACATTAACGCGTATTTGTAACTTGAACTCGAGTTTACTGTAGCAATATGCCATAAAATTGAAATAAACAAATCTAATTTTTATTTATAGGTTTTTTCTAAGATCACTAATTTTAATCAGCGGAGAATTCACAATAAATATATCACAAAATTGTCAGAAAATTGTGCCTTCATCATAATTTCGTATTCGAAACACTTATTTCTTTTTTGATTAAGTCCGAGAAGGTTTAGTAAAAGTTGGATAAAAAGATTCCCTCGGAAAAAAGGCGCCCAAATCTCAGAGCCAAAATCCCTTCGGACAATATCCACTGAACATAAGCCAATTGCCTTAGATTTAGTTCATTTAGAAAAATATAACTTCTTCCGTTTACGAGCCCTCTAATTGTAAAGCTTTTTATGCAATAATGTCTTGAGATGTTGAGATGTTATTTTAAAACTTTAGAATTAGTTTTCAGCTTTATATAATTAAGTTTAGTGAGTTTTACCATACGGTATCCTTGTATAGAAAATTTAAACGTAAAATTCCTTTCGATAATAAGGCCTCAGGAAATAAGGTAATGGTCTATTATGAGAACTTTACAATAAATACGTAAACACAATGTTCATCAGACAAGATTCAAACCAGATAAGAGTAATGCAAGGAGAATAGAAATTTGTACCTTTTGTTGTCCAGCAGGACTGCTTCGAGTGAAGTATCTAAGAACTGTGTGTTTCAGGCAACAAAGGTGAAGTTTACAAGCTAAAGAAATGATTTCTTAATGATTCAGGTATGCATACATTCACGTGTCTCGTGGCATATCTTTTGAACATATCAAATAAAAGCCAATCGTAGCAGTTTGCGTGTAAAAAGATATTTGTTTTATCCTCAGGTCATTGTAAACAGAGTATGAATGCATCAATGAAACCACATGAACTCTATTGTTTAAAATAACTCACTGGTTTACCATCATAACAGCTTTCTACAGCTAGGAACAGATGATGATTTTAAGATTCGTTGAAACGTGGGATTAGTGAATTCGGATGAGATCATAAAAATATCAAAGAAACCAATGTTCATACAGTTTGATTAAAGAAACAGCATCAAAATCAGTTATCATCCGCTTCGATTTGCTTATTATTGCAAACCTTGTATTTAAAACGAACGACAAAAAGCCCCAGTACCTTTCCTAAAGAAAATGAATGTTATACACATAGTTTTGAATTGAAATGGCGTCCTACAAATATTTAATATCTGAGATTGGTTGATATTCGTGAAATGACATTTTTTCTTTTAGAAACAGTTGAGGGTGAATCAATGATATATTTAAAAAAAAAAAAACAGTTCATGTGAATTGATTCAGAAACATTTTTCCTCTTTTTTACTGATCTGACAAGAAAACAAACTTTTTTGCACGCAACCTGCTCTATAACCAGCTTTATTTGACTTGTTCAAAACATATATCACAAATTAGCATAATTACCAGAGGAGAATTCAATTCTGATCTATTTAAAACATTGGGAATTTTGCAAATTAACTACTAAGGCTTTTGGACCAAAACTATTTTCAAGAGATGGTTTTCAAGGCATTAGAATTGATCGTTAACATGGTGGTTTTATAGATGAAACGCGCCGCCATTAGGCATGAATAGATTGTGCTAGTAAATTCATGAAAAGTTGCTTCACAATATACCCAAAAGTTGCTCTAAAGTTGCTCAAATATCAAAAAGTTGCCACCAAAATTTAGAAAAGTTGCTTGCTCTCTAGAGTCGTTATGTTTTAGATAAATACTTAAAACGTAAATGTCGGAATAATTTACAATTTCCTCGTCTGAAATTTCATCTGATTGCGATGCCATAAGTGACTCGCACTAAAGCAAGTACCAAGATGGCCGGCGGCAGGCTCTATGTAACAGCTAATAAGCGCTGGATTAAAGCGCCCGTTAGATAGATAGCCGATGTCCAGATTTCGTGGGCTTAAAGCAAGTGTTATTTTATTGTCATTTTTTGTTTATCCTTAGTTTAAAATATAATCAGTTTTGATAAAACCAGTTTTAATAAAATCCTTCGAAATGAAACGACCATTTATGGTTTGGATCAATTTTATATCAATTTGTTGCTCAAAAGTTGCCAAGGAAGGCAAAAGTTGCCCTAGGTTGCTGGTACTACAAAAAGTTGCTCAAAACGCTAAAAGTTGCTCAAAAGTTGCCGAGCACAATCTATTTATGCCTAGCCGCCATGTACTTAGTCAGATCGACTGGCAAAACATTATTTAGGTCTCTTCTCACCGGAGCTAGTAATTTCGAGTGGATTCCCACAATTGCTCAGAAGTCACCAACGGTTAAACAAAGGTACCAGATATCTATCTTTTTCGTGGTACTTGTTTTGTTCCGTTTTATTGCAAAAACTTGAGTGTAAATTACGATTTCAATCGATGAATAAACTGGTTTACACGTATGCAAGCGAGCACTTGTGTTTGTTGTTTTCGTGTTTTCTATTGTTATTTTGCAGTTCTTGATATTCACCTTTGAGAATTATACTAAAACAGTTATTCGCCTCAGGTTCAGTGATTATTGTTGAACAATCTCCTCGACGTAATTAAATATGTGACTGAACACGTATCTGAATAGTTAAGCAATCATTTCTTTAGCTCTTGAATCTTGCCTTGAACTGAGAAGAATTACTAGCAAAAGCATTCTCCGTACAACAAACAGGGCATCTAGTGTAAAGGTATTTGATTTGCATTAACTTTAAATATTGTGTTTACTTATCTACCTTAGCTGAGAAACTATTGGTCTCACATATTTACTTATTGACTTGCTCCTTGTAGTCAAACACTGTTCCACAGTTGACTCTTTTAAATCGAGACTAAAAAAATTTCTTTTTAACAGCGTCTATATTTGATTAGGTGCAGAACTTAAATTGTAAAAAGGCATGATTGAGATTCTCACAGGTCGTAAAATGCGTTTTTTAAGCACCTTTTTTTAGATTTATATGGTTTCATAACCTGGGGGGGAGGTACTTCCTATAATGGCCTATACGGGGAGGCTCCGCCCGAAAGGGGTACCTTTTTTAGGCTTCAGGTATATAAAAGGGTAGGGATTTCACGATTTTAAGTATATGAAAGGGTATGGAAATCTGTCATTTAGCTATTTAAAAGGGCCTTTAATTAAAATATTTCGAACAGACGCAATTTATGGCTGTATTATTTTAATTTATTAAGCGCTACATAAGAATGACAAGAAAACGTCATATTTTAAGTCCACGCCATGTCTCTTAGGTATATGAAAGGGGTACCTTTTTTCAGTTAAAGGTATACGAAAGGGGTACAATTTCTGTCAAAAATGGTATATAAAAGGGTAAGGGGTTAGAACTTGGGGCGGAGCCTCCCCGTATAAAACTTTTTTGAGTACCCCCCCCCCCGGTTTCATAAACGCGTAATTGTTTTTAAATGCGAAGACCCATTATATGGGAGAGAGTCTAAATTGATCTACATTTCATCATAATGAAAGTCTAACGGCCAGTGTCGGAGAACGAGCTAAACTGCCGGTAAAGTTCGGATATTGGGGCTGCGATGCAGGCTATAAATTTTAGTCCGTGCAGTTAATTTTAGGTGGGGAAGGAATCACCACTAGAGGCCAAGTTAGTCGTCACTCTTCGAATCACAAAACATGATCGATAAATAACAATAATGGGAGTTTACAGTGGGATCTTCCACTAAGTGGCTCTTCTTGATCCCACTGATTCCAGATCGAATTTGAATTTGAAAGTGTTGGTTATTGTGGAGGGAGGAAAACCGGAGAACCGGGAGAAAAACCCTCGGAGCAAGGACGAGAACCAACAACAAACTCAACCCACATAAAAGAGATATTTGTTTTATCATCAGGTCATTGTATACAGCGTATGAATGCTTCAATGGAACCACATGAACTCTATTGTTTAAAATAACTCACTGGTTTACCATCATAACAGCTTTCTACAGGAACGGATGATGATTTAAAGATTCGTTAAAACGTGGCATTAATGAATTCGGATGAGATCATAAAAATATCAAAGAAACCAATGTTCATATGGCAAATGTTATCTTGGGGTGATCTGACATTTTTCCCGGTATAAAACTGCCAAAGTTATAAAGCTTTTTTTTAAAAATATTGCCTCAAAGGATTCTGGGAAATTTTTGAAGATAATTATAATTTACTTTTTTATTTATTTTTATTAAAAAAGTGGCCTTAGGGAACCCAGTTTTAAGAAAAATAAAAATATATTATGATTGTTATTACCATTATTATTATATATTTTCTTTTGCCAGGTTTAAAGCTTTTAAGGGTTCTTGTTCTAGTTGTTTTGTGGGGGAGTTTTGTGGCGGGTCACCTATTGATTACCTCACTGACAAATATAATTTAATCTTATTCTTGATGAAGGAACGTTTCCTGATTGTTGGTAGATACATAGGGTAGAATGTTTCATCTCATCTCAAATTAAAAGAAGTCAGTAATCCACGTCTTGCTACCTTTAATAATTTTATCAGTTTTCACTCCTTCTTTAGTGAGAAATACTTCAAAGTACGATAAGAAACCCTTTACTCTAAGCCGAAAAATGTAGAAAAAAACCCGCTCAAATTCTTTGGCGTTCTGAGATTTTCGAGAGTATGATAAATGACTTTGAATTTTTTTGTTATGTGAAAATAAAAAGAAATTTGTGCGATAACCTTGATTATCTAAAGTAACGTTCAGTCACTTAAAGTTGTCATTCTTTTTATATAATGTTCTATTTAATTACCTTTGGAGTTCTGACTAGATTTAGGTGCTGACAAGAAAGAAGAAAGCAAAGAACGATTAAAAATGTTAGCCAAAATAATATCTAAACAAATAAAATCGAGATCTAAGTTATTTTCCCTGCGCAAAAAAATACATTCTATGTTCCTTGAGTAAAGTTTCCTGAAAAAAAAGGCCTACAATATCAACGCGCCCCTGTTTTGAAATTTCGATTGCATTGATTTGTTTTTGTTATCGATGATTACCAAAATGTACCAACTTATCAAAGTAGTGATATCCTCGGCCGATTCAAAAAGTCAAATACTTCTTTTGTGTGTGTGTTCACTCTGCATTCCGGGTGAAAAAATATTACACATCTGCTGAAGTTCTTCCTGTCAATTCTGGGAAATTTTAAGATTATTTTGCCAGAACAAAACTCTCTCAAATTACTGATAACCCGTTCTCTGCACCAGTTTACTACGTTCATGAAAGTCAAGAAACCGTAACTTGCCACCTGTGTATTCTTATTGTTGGCATCTCCACACCTATCGTGAGAAACACTTCAAAAGCTAACTCTACTGTTAAAAAAAACTGGGTGATGTTTGTTTACTTCGCCGTCCTTCGAATAAACAAGTTTGGCAAAATTATTAACACGATAAATTGATAGCAAAAATAATTGGTTTTGGTTTGAAAAAAATTTCAAACCAAAACACAAACTTAAACCACAATCCTCGCGTAAACACTTACTTGGAACCAAGTTACATAGGGCTGAAAAACACGTCCTCCTTGTAGCGAAACTTGCCTTATCACCAAAAACGCAAAACTTGGAGAATGACTGTCAGTGTTATTCAGTAGTCAAAAGTCGGGCTTTGACGGCGAATAACAATCTTTTAAATAGTATCTGAAGATTTTTCAAAACCAAACAAAACTGTCCTTCGTCACCTTGGCACAATTACGAAAAACGAAAAAAAGGTTTGATATCTATAGTTTCAGAAAATTGAGAGTGACCTAATCTCTTTCCTTATTGGAGACCTTTGTTTAGGTATTGAGCCATTGGCGACCCATTGGCTCTTTAACATTCTTTTGTTGTGATTTGTATTGTTCTATTTTAGTAGAATTACCAATCCTTGTAAAAGATTTATTAAAGTATTTTCAAGTGTTTTTCACTATAGGTGTCCTGAAACTAACAATAAAAACCTACAGGTGACAGGGTATAGATCACTGACTTCAGCAAATAAAGAAAACTGAAACCAGAACGGTACGCACTTGGACAACCTGCATGCACTCTGGAAAACAGGAAAAGAAAAAGGAAAAAAACTTTGCAAAGTTTTTTTACTTAATTTATTTTTTCTCCTCTCCTATAAATGGTATTTTCACATGGTTTTAAGTAACGTTCATCACTTAAAGTTGTCATTCTTTTTATATTATGTTCTATTACCTTTGGAGTCCTGACTAGATTTAGGTGCTGACAAAAAAGAAGAAAGCATTCATGAAAGTCAAAAAACCGTAACTTAACACCTGTGTATTTTTATTGTTGGTATCTCAACACCTATTGCCACACCTACTTCAAAAGCTAACTCTACGGTTAAAAAAATGGGTGATGTTTGCTTATTTCGCCGTTCTTCGAATAAATAAGTTTGGCAATATTATTGACACCATAAATTGATAGCGATATACTCAGTGACAGAATGCGTTGAAAGTTGAGCGAGATACTTCCGGCTAAAGGAAACAACTTTGCAAAGTTTTTTGACTTAATATATTTTTTCTTCTCTCCTATAAATGGTACTTTCACATCGTTTTAAGTAACGTTCAGTCACTTAAAGTTGTCATTCTTTTTATATTATGTTCTATTACCTTTGGAGTCCTGGCTAGATTTAGGTGCTGACAAGAAAGAAGAAAGCAAAGAACGATTGGAAGTGTTAGCTAATTATAAAATTACATTCAAATAAATAAAATCAAAATCTAAGTTATTTTCCCTGCGAAAAATATTACATTCTATATTCTTTGAGTAAAGTTTTCTAAAAAAAGGCCTACCATATCAACGCGTTCCCATGTTTTAAAATTTCGATTGCATTGATTTGTTTTTGTTGAACATAATGATTACCAAAATGTACCACTTGTCAAAGTAGTGATATCCTCGGCCATTCAAAAGGTGAAATACTTCTTTTGTGTACGTGCTCATTCTGCATCCCGGGTAGAAAAATATTACACATCTGCTAAAGTTCTTCCTGTCAATTCTCGGAAATTCTAAGATTATTTCGCCAGAATAAAACTTTCTCAAAATAAAACCCGTTCTGTGGACCAGTTTCCTACATTCATGAAAGTCAATAAACCGTACCTTACCATCTGTGTATTTTTATTGTTGGTATCTCCACACCAATTGCCACACCTACTTCAAAAGCTAACTCTACGGTTAAAAAAAATGGGAGATGTTTTCTTATTTCGCCGTTCTTCGAATAAACAAGTTGGGCAATATTATTGACACCATAAATTGATAGCGATATATCAGTGACAGAATGCGTTGAGTGTTGAGCGAGATACTTCCGGCTAAAAAAAGTTCAATTTTCAGGCGCTTGTACGAATGTTGCCAAACACTTCAACTGCATCTAATAGCCAACTCTACACTACATGTAAACTAAGGAGTCCTTTCAATCCTCTCAAAACAGGTCATAAGCTAAGTGTTTAGTCTGGCAAACTTGTGCTTATAGATGACAGCGACTGTCTCATCAGGTTATTTTGTGACACATGTCAGTGGAATATTTAAAGTCTGAATAACAGACGAGATGTTTTTCAAATAAAAATCGCCAAATTTACAGACACTTGCATAGCTGCCACGTAGCTATACAAAACAAGCGCTTGCATCGCTTAAACCAGCTTTCAATCTGTCTCCTTTCAACCAGACATCACGGCTATACTTCAAACGGAAATTTCAAGAAGCCTGTTTTTATTTGCCATCTGAGAATCTTTTCAATCAGAATCTCTCCTTTTTCTCTTCCCTTCTCTTCTTCTCTTCCTTCATCAAGACCTTTATTCTTTTTTTACGGACTGTCGAGGGTTTCAATGTTGGTTCTCTAATTCAAAGTCAAGAACTTTTCAAGGTACGTACAAACCTTTCTTGAGCAATTTTCTACATTTACTGAATTCAGTAGACCATATCTTGGTACCTGTGAATTCCCATTGTTGAAATCTTGACACCTTTGTGTAACTCGCTTGAAATACTGTAATAAATATTTTACCAAGATAGAACAATACAAATCATAACAAAACGAAGGGAAAAATCACTTATAGGTGAGGAGAAAAAATAAATTTAGTCAAAATACTTTGCAGAGTTTTTCCTTTTTTTCAGGTTTTTCAGAGTGCATGCAAGTTTTCCAAGTGCGTACCGTTCTGGTTTCAGTTTTCTTCATTTGCTGAAGTCAGTGAGCCATACCCTGTCACCTGTAGTTTTTATTGTTAGTTTCAGGACACCTATAGTGAAAAACATACTTTGATGAATCTTTCACAAGGATTGGTAATTCTGCTAAAATAGAACAATACAAATCGTAACAAAAGAATGAGAACAGCCAATGGGTTGCCAATAGCTCAATTCCTAAACAAAGGTCTCAAATAAGGAAAGAGATTAGATCACTGTCAATTTTCTAAAACTGTAGATATCAAAATCATTTTTTCATTTTTCGTAATTGTGCCAAGGTGACGAAGAACAGATTTGTTTGGTTTTGAAAAATCTTCAGATACTATTTAAAAGATTCTTATTCGCCGTCAAAACCCGACTTTTGACTACTCGTCAAAAAGCACCCGTCTGATGAAGGGATTAGGGACCTTACGATACGACAACGGGGACGTCGACGTCGACGTAAAGGGACTGAAACGTAAACAATACCCACATTCTTCCGACCAGACAGTCCATAACGTCTTCTTCTGAGTCTTTCCTCCGTTTTCTACTGGTAGTTAGATGTAATCTGCAGCAGAAGCTCCCTGTTAAGATCATCCTGAACGCCATATCTGCCAAATATCGAGTGTAAAGCGAATTTCGAATCCTGTCGCCATCTTTGATTGTTAGTCGTCAAGGCCTTCAAGCGTGCCGTCGAGTCGAGAACTTCAGTACATCTCCGTGTTGACATTCAACATTCGACCACTCTCAGGTCTGCCAGTGATATTCTCATCTCTTGTTAAACAGCCGTCGAATAAATGTACCCTTCTTGTATTAACCCTTTTAAAATTAAAATTGATTTCTCGACCGAAATGCCGGTCAGTTCAATTTCCGGGGGGGGGGGGTACTCCCTATAATGGCCTATACGGTATCTCATTGTATTTATTCGATTAAGCGCCCTGGGCGCTTATTAAATTTTTCGACCTTGAGCGTGGGCGCTTATTCGAGATGGGCGCTTATTCGAGGCTGGGCGCTTGTTAAATTTTCACCATATTTTCAGTTAGCAAGTAGTACGTTTTTTTGCAAGAAAACAATGTATAATAACTAAACGTGAAGGTGTTCCAAAGCTGAATTTTAAATGTTCATTGAAACTTTCAGTAAAAAAATAAAAATTCTCAGTCTTCAGGATAGTCTCTCAGTAGTACTTAGTCAATTTTAATCTCAACTTCAACAATAATCAAAATTCCTCTTGTGCCCTCATTTTAGGAGGGTGGGGGTGGGCGCTTATTAACTTTTCCTACCTACAGGGTGGGCGCTTATTCGAGGTTGGACGCTTAATTGAATAAATACGGTATTTGAAAAGGCCTTTAAATTAAATATTTCGAACAGACGTAACTTAGGCCTGTATCGTCTTAATTTATTAAGCGCTACATAAAAATGCTAAGAAAACGTCCTGTTTTAAGTATATGTCGTGTCGTGTAGGTATATGAAAGGGGTACCTTTTTTCTAAAAAAAGGTATACGAAAGGGGTGCTTTTTCTGTCAAAATGGTATATAAAAGGGTAAGGGGTTGGACCTCGGGGTGGAGCCTCCCCGTATGGTCGGAAACAAACGAGACAAACTGTTGTTCTCCGATGACATGTTGACTAATTTGAAACCTGCGTGTCACGCAATCGCTTCCGTACTAGTCACTCGGTACTTTTTGTTCACGATTTCCATAAATGAAAAAAAAAAACACTATAATTTGAAAGATCAGGACGTCTAAATTAATTGTTCTGTGTTTAAGGGGAAGTGGATGGAAAGGGTCGAAATGAATGAAATGAAATTTTTCAAGTTCTTACTAAAGTTCTCGCATTTTTGTTTCCGAAAACGATCATGATTGTTCTTTTAAAAAATAACCCAACCGAGCTGTGAGAACTTAGGTGAGAACTTGAAAAATTCCGGCGGAGTATTTCAAGTTGAAATTCTTTTCGACTCTTTCCATCTACTTCAGCAAGTAGGGGGATTATAGCACGGTTTCGACGAATAGCAAACAAAATACTTCCCTTTTAACTCTGTGCCAACATCAATTCACGCAAAAATCGTTAAGTCTCAAAGAAGACTTACGATCGTAAACTTATTGCAAGGCTACAACGCTTAGCCTGCGAATACAGCCGCCTCGTATCCTAATCGCTCTTGTGATTACGGACTACTCGTTTCGCACGTAGCAGCGGGAGCGATGACTCAGAGAGGCGGCTGTTTTTCTAGGCTATACAGCGCTTGGTGTAATACCGTTATTTACTATCCGTAGAACCATCTACAGCAGTTGTTTTACGATATGCAAACAAACAAAGGTTAAATTAATGGCAAATCATTTCTGAGCGGCAACGTCTTGTCCAAAAATATTATTTTTATCACAAGTGCAGAACCCACACCATCACCCCTCCCCCTCTCCGCTACACCTCACTGAGGGCACTCCACCCAAGGTCCAGATCCTTACTATCCTTGCTCTTTTATATACCCTTTAAAAGACAAAAGAAAACTTCCTTTTCGCTACCTGACGAAATAAAAACGAGCATAAACATTCAATAAAATCGAGGATGTTGCCCCTTTTACATAGCTCCAGAAGGGACACGCATCTCTACCCTTGAATTTCACTTTCGACAGGGGTCGTTCGGCTTCAAATAAAAAAACATTTAGAATATTTCAATTGGTAGAGTAAAACAGACCATTTCGTTTTTGCCCTTTGTAACTTTTTCTGTCAAAAATGTTATATAAGAGTAGGGATATGTACGGCGCCTCGGGCTCGAGGCCTCCGGTATAACTACTTTTCGTGTACCCGTACGCGCTGGTCGTAAGAGATTTGAAAGGCACTTCCTTTTTTCTTCATGGCCCGTCAGGCCGGAGCTTCTTCCAGTTTCAATATATAGTTGGAGTATTTTACTCCCACAAAATAAGATGCTAGTCCATCGCAGGATTAACCCTCCTTCCTCCTCTCAACATACACACACACCTTGGTGGAGACAGCAATGTGGGAAAAAAATGTCTTGCCCAAAAACATAATGCAATGATCCCGGCCAGGGCTCGAATACGGACCGGTCGACCAAGAGTCTAGCGCACTAACGATTTGTGTACTTGGAGATGTTGGCTGGTTGTCAACTGGACTGTGGACGACGTTTCCATGTGATTAGTGTAAAGTCTAGTTTCAGAGTAAGGGTGCGTTTCTTTGGGAAAAATCCAAATCCGGATTCTTGATCCAAAAACGGATTTTGCGTTTCTTTACCTATATCCGAAAATGGATTAATCTTGGATCAATGATCTGAAGAATCCACACTTCGAGTGGATACATCAGATCATATCTGAATCCGGATTTTTAGGATTCATGATCCGTGCGTTTCTTTGGGAAAGGATTCGAAAAAAGTACCTTGGCCCAGCGGTCTTTGCTGTGAAAATACAGGTTCGCTCTTTGTAAACACTGCCATACGGAAAGTTTTAGGCGGTTATTTCGATCAAAATACAAAAATATTTCACGATGAAAGGAAGCGGTAGCTTCAGATAGGTATGTAGTATCATTTTAAACGGGATACAGGTTTTCTAGAACAGCCACTGTGTGCCTACGGAAGTTGTATCCTTTTGAAATTGTGAAATTTGCACTGATCATTTCGCAATCATTCTTTGCGCTCAGATGCTTTCTCGCCACATTGTGCTTAACGCTAAAAAGATCTACTTCGACGTGTGGTTTTTGTAAAAAAATTTGTATGCTTCAATTATTTTAGCTAGGATACATTCGACGAAAAATAAATTTGTGCTGATATTTTATGTTCTGTGCGAAATGTGTTTACGGGGTTGTCATGGCAAAAAATCCGTTTTCGGATTCTTCGTTTCTTTGGGAGCAAAGTATCCGTGTGATCTGAGATCAATGATCCAATTTTGGATTTTCCCAAAGAAACGCACCCTAAATATACCCTATTCAGGTTTCAAATGCGGCGCTTATTTGAGAAGGGGGAAGGGGGGGGGGGGGGAGGGGGTGGAGGCAGCTTATTTAAGGACACTACTTATTAAACAAAGCAAACGCTAAAAACAGACTGCTTGCACAGGTACCTGAAAAAAGAAAGAGAGAAATTGGGCTTGGTGTGACGGTAAAGTTCATGGACGGCCTTCACAACAAAACTACGTACTGCAATAATTCTGGACAGGGAACTTGATGATCGAATAATGGTGTAATATATTCACTTTAAGTGAGAATTATTGTCTGTTAATTTGATAGAAGGAAACTTGCAATGCTGTTTTAGAGTTCCATTGTGGTCAAAGGGAATTCTTCGAATAAGCACCACAACGGGACTGTTCTATTCGGAGGAGGCGCTTATTAACATTTTTTCCCAAATGCGGCGTTATTCATATAGGCTTCGCTTATTTGGGGACGGCGCTTATTCGACTACATGCGGCAGCTATTTTAAGTGGAAGATATGTAGGGCTATATGCCGTAAGACAGTTGTGCCAGGAGCCCATGGTTGTGCCACATTCATGTGATATCCCCGAGGAGGTACTAAGGGTGGTCGTAATGTGTAAGAGATTGCAGTTTGACTCGTAATAAAAATTTGCTAAAAATTCCTGTTACGTATGTGTGTGTGTTTTTTTTATCAGAGCCGGAAGAAAATAGGCAGTGCCTTTCAAATTGTATTGACCGAAATGATCTATTTTTTTTCGCAATGTCTTTGACCAATCACCACTTACCCAACCACGGAAGGCTCCACCCCTAAGTGAAGATCCCTATTTTTTCTGTATTTTTGTTACAGAATAAGGCCTAGTTCAGAGGTGTCGTTCTGGATATCTCAATCGATGCAAGGGCAAGTTAACAGGGCAAGGTCTTTTTTTGCTGTGTTACCTGCTCTGACAAAAGGACATATGATCTGGACCTCAGGCGGAGTACCGCTCGGCGTCGTGTCTCGGAAGGGGTTACTGGTGATGGCGTAGGTCCAGCCATCTGATGAAAATATCATTTTGGCCAAAATTCTGCTTCACGCAAATAATGGTTTACCATATGTTGTTTCAACCTTTGGTTGTTTGAGTATAGTGAAACAATGAGCGCTGTATTAAACCTTTTATACATAAGTCAGTTTACGATCCTAAGGGTCACAAAGGGATGTTGGCACAGCGTTAACCAGGATATTTAGTTTAAACGTCCTGATCTTTCGAATTATTGGCTGTTTTTTTTTTTTTTCATTATTTATGGAAATCATGTAACAAAAAGTCCTAAGGGGGGGGGGGGGTACCCCGGCTCTTCCGACATTACCCAAAAAATCCCTGGACCAAAAATAGCCCCCAAAAAAAATCCCTTGTCAAATTACCCCTAAATTACCAGGAGGCAATTTATTAATTTATAACACAAGAAAAACCATAAAAAATTGAACGTGTTTGTTTATTCATCATGCCATAAATACGCCAAGGCACTTTAGTTCGTTTTTGATACCCAAAAAGTCCCCTATTTAAATCAAGTCACCCAAGAAAATACTTGCCAGATTTTTCAACCCAAAAAATCCCGGAATCGAAAATTTCAAACCCAAAAAAATCCTTCGATCATCCCCGTCATTACCAAAATTCCCGCCAAACTTCAGGTTGAGCTCTTTGACGTCACGCATACATTACCAGCTCCAAGATGGCGGCGTTCAGTTGTCGCGTTTTGGGAAAGATTTCGTAGGGTTATAGCGCACGTTGGAGGCTGAAATTTTGGTAAACAAGAACATTGAGAAGCTTGAGAAGCTTAAAATCGGGCGCTTTGCCTTGAAAGGCAGGGTTCAGTACAGCAGAAACCACGAAGCAGTTACTTAAGTAGCACTCAGTCCGACTGTGTTTGTGTAAGTCACAGGGCTTGCATGAGCTGTATTAGTGTGCATAATATAATATCTAGAACGTTGTCGAGATTGCATTATTACTTAATGACATGATGGTTTCAATTTATAAATGTATCTCACACAATACAAATAAACGATTGAAGTAGACGACTAGACAATGTAAAGTTTTAAGACTTAGCAAAGTGCAGTGTATTGGTAATACTGTAAGGTGCGGTTTCACCTGAAGGTCGTGTGCTTTTCGGTATTTTCCAGGCATTGCACTTTGATGGGACAGTACTACAACTGTTTACCGGGGAACTACTATTGTCAAGAAAATGATCACAACTTGTTGATGAATGATTGAACATTTGTTTCATACCATTACTGTAATAGCAATTGATGAAGGCTTTTAGTCCTGAACCAAAGTATAAGGACTGGGAAATACTGAAACCCATTATCAGCCACCTTAAACGGAAATATCTTGTTGGTGTTTCAAGGAATCCAAGGAAACTTCACTCATCCCATGTATCTATGTATTGCGGTATTTTGTAATTTTTTGAGTGATTTTTGGGGATGTTTGGCAGGTGATAGTTTTTTTAAAAGAATTAGTAAAATTTAGACAACTAAGAAATATTGAAAATTTAATGTGAATTTAACATTGGAATTTGAAGTTAGAAATTGGCAGACGGACACCAAACAGTCCCGTGACATCCTGGAGTGTTTTTGCATGGGGGTCAACTGTGTGATGATGTTTCCATTTTTTCTTCAATCCCCACTGATAAAGAACTGTTGTTGGTGTTATGTTGGTGTTATCACATGTCAAGCCTTTAACAAGGTATGAAAGAACACAAGGATTTAAATTATTCTGGTGCTCAATTTTTGCGTAACTAAAATTAATGTTACTCAAATTCCTGATGGATTCTGTCTTAAACTGTTACGAGCTTAGTATTTCCAAATTATTGCATGTCAATGTAAGGCAAGACAAGACATGCCTTGGTTCTTATGTAATTCTCTTAAAAACACATAAGATATTGACTATAATTTTGTCTGTGCTATGGCAATTCACAGTGGGGTGGTCTTGATGTGTCTTTAACTTGTAGACTGGACTGGACTAGTAAAACGCGGACTAGTAAAACGCGGACTTGTAAAACGCCTCTAGACACTTCGAATTCCTTGGCCACAATCATCTTACGGCTCTCTTCAATACATAATGTCTCAAAAAAACAGTAACCTCAGAAAGAAGTCAGAAGCAAATAAGGTCGAAAGACCGAATTTGAACATATAACGGCAAATGTTCTAATGTCACGAACGTAGGAGTCGTGTAGGCCCGTCACCTTTATTTACCACATACTGCCCCCAAATTAAAACAGTACCCTCAGAAAGAAGTCAGAAGCAAATAAGGTCGAAAGACCGAATTTAAACATTTAACGGCAAATATTCTAATGTCACGAACGTAGGAGTCGTGTAGGCCCGTCACCTTTATTTACCATTGACTGTTGATTTCTGGACGGGCCCCGTTCTACCTCGTGCGAGCAATACAAACGACTGCACTCAACAGACGTCAAGTAGTGGAAAGAAAGAAACATATGCACACAACTCATAGCATCAATCCCGTTGTTTTAGTAGGGGTTTGCAGAACGAACATGTGCTATACTGCAAAAACATCTCTACGCTAAAACAGACCATAGAGTGCTCAAAAAAGCTAGAAATATGCCGTCGAAGAAACACACAAGAGCTTCAAACACAAATTGTTTCGCTCGCTAAACCGTTTAGTTTTATCCGATTTACAAGCGCTTGTTTTACAAGTCCGCGTTCTACAAGTCCGTGCTTAACAAGCCCTCGTTTTACAAGTCCGCGTTTTACTAGTCCGCGTTTTACTAGTCCGCCTTTTACAAGTCCGCGTTTTACCTGAGTCCGCGTTTTACTAGTCCGCGTTTTACAAGTCCGCGTTTTACTAGTCCGCGTTTTACTAGTCCGCCTTTTACAAGTCCGCGTTTTACCTGAGTCCGCGTTTTACTAGTCCGCGTTTTACAAGTCCGCGTTTTACTAGTCCGCGTTATACTAGTCCGCGTTTTACAAGTCCGCGTTTTACTAGTCCGCGTTTTACTAGTCCAGTCCAGTCCTCGAAATACAGTATGCCAAAACTCCCCGCCCTCTAAAGATAAGTCCTTGACGGTTCTTGTCGTTTTTCGGTGCCTATTCATCTTCGGCATCTTTCTCATCCACCTCTCGTTCTGTCCTGTGTCTGTCATCACACGAAAGAAAAGCTGATTCTCAAAAAATCTGCCACAAAAGGAAATTGACAAAAACAATATGAAAACCATATATCGAAAGTTTCTTATTCTAAAATTTTATCATACGTCTTAATTCAGAGCTACAAAGAAGTTCCTCCTTTTGAGTTATTGATACTGTTCTTACAGTACCTCTTTCCACTAGCGAAATTTTACAAAATTCCTTCGCGGCGAAAAGGTAGCGCGAATCCAGAACAGACTCCAATCGAGAGTGGGTTAATTCTAGATTACTATTAATTAACTATTACAACATTCATTTTTAAAATAGTTTCCCAAGCCGACTAAGCTAACTAAACGTCGAGTGTATCTTTCAGTAAACAAAACATGCCGTTATGACGCCGGAAATCCAGCTCACGCATACTATACCCCGTGACTCACGCAAACCTCCGACTTACGTGCTACTACAGTCATTCCTTTCTAAACATTTTTTTTTGACCACCACCGTACCTTTCTACCCAAAAAACTCATGAAACCGCCCGGTTTTAACCTGTTTTAACCTTTCAAAAATTAGAGCGTTCGAAACTAAATAAGATCCGTAATCACAAACAACATACAGCCGTTTACCAGCACTCTTTAAAACTCCTGAAACCCTTCAAAATCAGGCAAAATAAATCTTTGAAATAACATTTATCAATGTTTCTTATTTTTTATTCAGTTCTATAAAATGCCTTTCATACACTACTGTCAAACAAAAATTTCAATTTCCTCAAAGTTTCAAGACAAAAGAATAACAAATATTTCGTGCACAATGTAATTTGATTAAGCCAATATTATCACGTCTAAAAATACTTCAAGCAATTCAGTGAAAACCCGTTTTTTTTTCGTATCAACGAAAACCACTTTCAAATAATCAATACATGAAAATAACAATAAGATCAAAAGGAAGAAAGGAACCTTTCTAATTATTTGAAGACTTTCAAAGCCGTGATATTATGCATCCAATCCGCGATAAAATTTAATTACAACAAAATCCAAGTTCTCATTTTGAATTCCATTTTTTTCAGTTGATACCTTTATCCAACTTGTGAAAAATTCCATTCAAGTTCCTATTAATACTGTACATTCCCAATGTTTTGCTCAGGTCTTCAGAAGCGTCTTACTAACCAAATCTAAAATAATTCCAAAACATGCTGTACAAACATTCTACTCTTTGTGACAAACGACTTGACGACCAATTGTTCAGAAATGAAAATCGACACAGTTCTTGCTAAATAAAAAAAAAGTTTTACGGCGGAGTCAGGCTCAAAAAATATACCGCAAGATCACACCCCCATTCATAGTCAGAAACCAGCAAACCATCTAGTTTGCTAAAAAAAACACTGCGTGACATCAATGACGTTACCTTTTTCATTTACAAAAATAACTTTAACTTGTCAAAGTAAGTGCAATTTCACAATGGTGAATATCAGTACAGTATGGGGCCCATTTCTCGGCCGGGTCCAGTTCTCGGCCACTTTGTGTTTAACGCGTTTTTTCACACTCCAGTTGAATCAAAAGAAAAAGGTATTTCCTTCAAACGATAGACTGATTCATGTGCTTTAAGTATCTTGAGTTTGATCGTTCAATTCGATATAGAAAGCTCACACGTCGAGTTTACGCGGAGGTAGGTGAATTTGCATTCCCAAAAAAGTTGTTTGTTTACGGCTCCAAATTCATGGATGTAGTTAAATTCGTATTTTATCCAAAAGCCCCCACCATACGAGCTAATTTTTGGCATGTGAAACGTAGAATAATTCAGCTTTCTGCTTTAGTTAACTTTTCGTTGAACCGTTGTATTTTTTGGTCTTAATTTACTTCGAAATTTTTTCTTGCGACGTTTGCGTATTTGCCAGTTCTCGGCCACCCTGCTCGCTATCACAGCTTAGCGCTTGGTTTTTAATATAATTTCATCTGCTGCTGCCAGAATGAAAGAAATAAATGTTTTAAAAATAAAGTTCAATCTTATCTCTAAGTTTTGAGCTGACTCTTCTCTTGTCTACTATTTCTACAACCCCTAAATCTTTCAAGACCTTTTCACTGCAAAATAAACCATCTAAATGCACGGGTCACACAATGCGGTTTTGCCAGAACCTGCACATAGGCAACTAGGCGCGTTAAAATCCTTCTTTTCTAAAGTAAAACAAAGCATCATAAAAATAATTTGGGATCGATATAGTATAAATAGGTTTACAGAGTGATTTTATGACTGTGAAAATTAATTGAACATTTTTTTACAGATAATTACGCACAAGCTTTTTAGTAGCCGAGAACTGGGCCAAGGTGGCCGAGAACTGGGCCCACAAATGGAGCTTTTATTTTTATTATTGCTCGGGCAAATTAATTTTTGACCGGTCGATAGCTTTACACCAAAAAGCTGAATAATGTAGCTAGCTCTGGGAGAAACTTCAAGTTCCTGCGGTTCTTCTGAGGTAAGAAATACAAGTTTACGTCAAAAGTGGCCGAGAACTGGGCCCCATACTGTACTTTGCCCCGTAAGCTTTTTTCTCTGTCCTTCCGCCGAAGCAAAAAAACACAACCTGATTACACATTAACCCAAAAGTCGACCAAGTGTGCCTGCAACGATTTCCTGTCAAAACTAAAATGAAAACCATTGCGGTATGCGTCACCCGTAGCGGTTTTGTAGCAACCCCAAGCTATCCCCGTCTTTTTGGCCGCGCCAGGAGACTACGCTCTAGGACGACCAAAGGGTAAACTATAAATCGGCCACGCCCGATTAATAACATATCTTTGTATAGACTTTTTATTGGCGTAAAGAAAATAAATGGCCATCCTGGATTGAACTTCTCCTTTAAGTACTGGTCATGTGACACAATACAAGTCTAATAATAAATCGTCCTGTGGAAAAATGCAGGATGTCACAATGTCACAATGTCAAAGAGGTAACGCAATTTTTCTTACAGTTACAGGGTGCAGAATTGTGTTATTTTGACCTAGTTAAAATAGGTTATTCTAAACGGCCTTGGAGAGCAAACTGTTAATTATTGTTTAGTTCATGCTAGTTATTAACCTTCGTCGACCAGACACGTGTGTAGTTTCGTTTCTAGATTTTTAGCACGTCAGAATTGTTCCCAGTGATTCAAGTAATTTTTCCATTTCCCTTCCCACCCATGCACCCAGCTCTTAGTCCGGGGTGTTTTTGGGCGAAGTTTATTAGCTACTTTAACGTGCGTATGTCCGGCATGTTTGTACGGCTTTTAATAGTCAGCAATTAACTTCCGTACCCAAAGAAAGGATAAAGACGTCTTGGGGTGTTTGTTACAGAGTGCATAATTGACCTCTCTGTTTGTGTCCCACGGCCAGAGGGAGAAAATGTTGTCGATATATAATATCGTTTCCAAGCGAGAGGGTTGAATGTGCTTTGGCTAAGAATTTTTGTTACGACTTTAATTGCCATGAATGTATTGGAGAGTGGAATTCATGAACACGATAAATGGCTAAGGAACAGGGGGAGAAACGAGATCTGGGACCGAGTAGCGATGCTCTCACAACTTGCAACGCGATCAATTTACGATGTAGTCAGCGGTTTTTGGATGATGATGCAACAAGCAATCTTTTCCCACGAAATGGAAGCTATGACAGTCACGACTACCAGGCCGCAGAATTGCTTATTATAAAGGGGTTCAATTTTCTTAACTAAAAATCTAAAAACAGTGTGTTTATTTATTGTTTATCTATGTATTGTTTATTTATTATTATATTGTGCACAGTTTTTAAGATACTAGCCAGCAATAACGGTCCTGCAAGCTTACGTGAATTCATAACAATAAGACGCTCTACCTATAACCTCACAGGCAGCGCAATTGTGGACCTTCCTAAAGTAAAATCAACAAAATGTGGCCTAAAATCGTGAAAATATAATGCATCGAAACTGTGGAACTCTATACCACACGAAACAAGGAAAATAAAAAGTTACACGATTTTTAAGACGAATTTAGGAACATTAAATCTTACGGGACTTTGACCGAGAAGTTTGTCAATTTTTATTATTGCTATTTTAGTAATATTTAGTTTTGTTGTTATATTTGTTTTTAGTAATATTTTTAAATTTTTACATTTTATTCTTAGTTAGACAATATTGTAATATGTAGTTATTTTTAATTAGAGCTTAATTTATACATTTTTAGACACTTCCAAGAATTTTTTATTTTATTTTTCTATTTTGTATTTTTTATGATGCACCTGGAAACTAGCTCTTAGCTAAGCGTGCTGACCACGTTAATAAAGATTGATTGATTGATTGATTGATTGATTGATTGATTGATTATCCGACAATTTCGTCGTCGTCGTGTAGTTTTAAGAACGCCATGCTACCAAAAACCTTTCCGGAGAAATTTTCGCTGCTTTAAAGACAAAACTTAGAAAACCTTTTTTTTTCATTACTATATAAAAAACAAAACAATCGAGCTCTCATGTTGTTATTGTTTTGGCAAGTTCACAATGAAAGGAGCTGCTCATGCGCCTTAGAGACATCCGCTGACTACCGCCCCGATGATTGCTTTGCAAGTTGTGAGAGCAACGCACAGATTTCATATAAGAGAATGTATGGGAAATTGCTCCCCCTACCCCTTGCTAAGGAATTATAACGTGCAACTGCGGCTGGTTTGGAGGGGGCAGTAAAAGAGCAGTAAAAGAGTGGGATACACCGCCAGGGATTTTCACGCGGGGTCACAATATCTGATTTTTTCCTCTTTAACTTTAAGTAAGTGTCAAAGCTAGGGAAGGACACCTGAAATCGCTAAAAATAAACGTATTCCAAAACTTCTTCCTGAATAATCTCTACATAACGAACTCTAATATCGGTACAAATAATGAATTTGATACCGTCTATAAGAAACACAGAGGG
This sequence comes from Oculina patagonica, assembly GCF_052425735.1. Taxonomy (NCBI): domain Eukaryota; kingdom Metazoa; phylum Cnidaria; class Anthozoa; order Scleractinia; family Oculinidae; genus Oculina; species Oculina patagonica. The sequence continues at coordinate 2,730,849 of NC_135761.1, read as the reverse complement.
GAATTTACTGGTTAAAAAATGAAATTAGAAAGAAAATTGACTTTTTATCCCAACAATACTCTTTTGATTTGTTATAGACTTTACATAGCAGAAAGAAAGTCTGCTATAGGAATTCTGTAGCTAGCTGGTGATTTGCACCAAGAATGCTGAGAGGACAAAGGCAAACCTTTTTAAGGGGGCGGGAGGAGGCGTCGGTTTCCTCAAAAAAACGATCCTTCGTCTTTTTTTACGCTTATCGTTACTCGCGTTCCTGCTTAACAAACAAACTAACCATTGAGATATATATAACTACATTTTGGAATCGACCGAGTTCTTTGATCTAAAACTGCATGCACTTAGTTACACGTCCTAAACTATGATTTTCTACCCAGCATTCTCTATCGGCTTAACTGAAAACCCCTGACCATCTAGGTTGCTTTTAGAAACAGTTTTATAGTAAATGACAGTCAACAATACGCTTTGAAGCGTCGTTTATTCAGTCATTTCATAAGATCATTTACGAGCTTACTGGACAATCATTTATTATTTTGCACACAAACGGAAGCTTGACCTCGTTGACTTTAGCTTCCCATGAGCCATCTGAGCTCATAGAGACGTAGTTTAGCTCATCGGTCACATCTGGTTCCCAGTCTCCAAAATCCACTTCAGTGCCATCGTACCAAACCCATGGCCTGTTCTGCACGGTCCTTCGCTGCAAGCCAATCCACGCACGAGCATTATTCCCCATCTTGTTTTTGACAATGGTGTTTTCCTGTCGGCTGTGGATGCTGACCAGATGCCCGTTCAATTCCACGCACTTTTTCTCCGCAGTTCGTGCCATCACAGCTTCGTTCACAAACTGGTAGGTTATGAATTTAGCTACAGAAGTACAGAGAAAGAAACAAAATTGAAATGTATGAAACTTATGTACCTCATTTTCTCGATAAACGCCCCGGCGTTTATTTCAAACCTGGCCTGGTGGACCCGGCATTATTTTGACTCCTGCAGTTCATTCTAGCCCAGTGTTCATAAAGCAGGTTTTTTCAGTGTTTTTGGCATTATTTTTGACAAACATATCTTGCTTATATACCTACAGCTTATTATACTTCAAATAAATAAGTACTTGAGGGGACTAATTTAAACTCCATCTCGGAGACCTGGCGTTTATTGGGTACCCGGCGTTCAATCGAGAAAATATTGTATTTTGAAGCACGTAAAAAGCGCGTCATTGCTGTTTTACGTGTTATTTAGATTAAATATGTGATCCTCGAAGTTGTCTAAAAGATGATCACGGACTCAAAGGGATTTGAACAAATCACCTCCGCATAGCCGGGTGAAATGCTTAACTACTTGTCTTGGTGCCTCCACCCCACCCCACCCCCGCTCAATGTTTCGAACAAACTCTTGTTTTGGCCATCCTCTATATGCTGTGATGCAAAGGAAAATATTTCTTTCTGACACTGAAAAGTTGACTAGACGATCTCTAGTAAGTTTTGCTTTGTCGTGCAATCACGTCAGAGTCTGGATCCGAGATTGGCTAGCTGTGTTTGAGATCTTTGACATCGCGTTCTAACCAACACTTTTCAAGCGCTTTGAGAATGTCTTTGTGTTTTGGTATAATTTTATTTTTATTTTTCCTTTTGTTATATGGATATGAGACAACGAAAAAAATAAATTAAACCGATTTAAAAAGTTTTAAACCAGTAATAAACTTTTAAGCCACATCTTCATCTTCTTCGCATTCAGACGGAGAAAATTAGGGCCCAATTTTACAAGATTTTGTGTCATCTTTTATTGATTTGAAAGACATTTCATCTTAAAACAAACGCACAAGTTCACCGCCTGAGGTTAAAAATATTACTTTCACACTAATTAAATTTTCTTTTTCACTTTAGATTGCTTTTTAAGCTTAGTATCTGTTGGTATTTACGATGTAATAGTGATTTCGAGTGATTTGTTTCTAATGCAAATTGTACAATTTACGATCTTTGGCCGGCAAAAATTCCTGAGGTTCAAAGGCGGTTTGTTGTAAAGTGAACAAGAAGCTTGAGAAGCTTGAGAAGCTTAAAATCGGGCGCTTAATAATTAGCTATCTGTTTTGACTTGAAAGGCAGGGTACAGTACAGTAAAAATCACTGGAAAAACAGTCACTTAAACCTATTCAGGCCCGGGGGGGGGGGGGGGGCTTTTGAGGCTCGCGCTGACTTTGGACGCTTATAACTTTTTCAAGATTCAACCAAACGCTGCCAAACTTTGCGCGTTTATCTAAAATTTATCTCGCAATAATTTGGTAGGATTAGTTATTGTGCCGGTAACTTGAAATCACCATGGCAACGTCATTTTGAATGGCTTGTTTTCCCAAATTTGAATTTTTCGTGTTTCTATTTAATAATGAAAATCTGGAATGTTTTCAAGATTGCATTATTACTTAATGACATAATGGTCTCAATTTATAAAAATATATTTCGCACAATACAAATAAACGATTGAACTAGACGTCTAGAAAATATAAATTTGTAACACTTAGCAAAGTGCAGCCCTTTCGCAATACTTAATAAAGGCGGGGTTTTTACCTGAAGACCAATTTTTCCAACGCTTTAGGTGGCTGACGCATTTCAGTATTTTCCAGCCCTTACACTTTAATGGAACAGTATACAACTCCTAATCAGGTAACTACTATTGTCAAGAAAATGATCATAACTTATTGACCAATGATTAGGTATTTGTTTCATACCATTACTGTAATAGCAACTGGTGAAGAATAGTAGTACTGACCCAAAGTATAAGGGCTGGAAAACACTGAAAACCATTTCAGCCGCGTTTCAAGGAATCCAAAAAAGCTTTACTTATCCCATATTTGTTTTGCAGTATTTTGTTAATTTTTGGACGATTTTGGGGGATGTCTGGGAGGCGATAGTTTTTCCCAAAGAATTAGTAAAATTTAGACAAATAAGAAATATTGGAGATTTAATGTGATTTTAAAATTTGAATTTGAAGTTAAAAATTGGTGGACGGACACCAAACAGTCTCCTGACAACCCGGAGTGCTCTTGCGAGGGAGTCAACTGTTTGGAGGTGTTTCCATTCTTTTCTTCAATCCCTTCTTTAAATCTCTTAAAGTTCCATTCAAATTCAGGTAGAACCCCACCTTAAGTTTTGTTCTTGTGAGAAAACAACAGAAGTCAAAGGTTGCGTGATATAACCAAGCATGGATTTTAATTCTCCCTCCCTTTCCATCTCCTTAGCCTTTCACCCCCACCTGTCCCTCCCTTTCTACTCTCATTCAATTTAATGTTTGTTTGCATTTCCTAACCAATTCAGTATCGTACTAATCTGTGCCAAGCAATCAGATAATAACAGAAATTTGCCTTAATTTTGATCTCCCATACCAAGACCTTAGAGTATAAACCGCTAATAAAACAAAACACACTTGATAATAATTCTCTGAGGTTATACACCTTGCAGTATTAACGTACTAACGAACTTGATAACAAACCCCATGTCGTACTAAGGATTTTTACTGATCAACATAGAAAATAAGTTCACAATGGTTTGTTCCCAAAACGTTTTTTACTGTACAGAGGGTCTGTATATTGACCTGTAACTTGTATACCGTATTGAAAAATTCAGAACGAACCGACTTCTGCCCGCTACCATGATATCATGTTGAAAAATTAGCTCGTTCGAAACCGTAGCAAAATCGTTAGAGACAGACAAGATACAGCCGTTTACTGGCAGTCTTTGAAAATCCTGAATTTCGTCAAAATGAGCCAAAATAAAGTTTTAAAATTTCCTTTATCAATATGGTTCTTATCTTTTTATTCAATTCTATGAACGGCTTTTATGCAGTACTGTCCACAAAGATTTCAATTTCCTCAAAGTTTCGGGACAAATGGATACAAAATATTTCGTGCAGAATGTAATTTGATTAAGCGAATGTTTTCACGTCTATAAATACTTCAAGCAGTGAATGAAAAACCGTTTTGTTTTCATTGATGAGAACCACTTTCAAATAGTTAATGCATAAAAAATAACAATCAGATCAGAATACAATAATTATTAATGTAAGGTCTCGCTATTATGTCTCGGAAGAGATACTTCTTTTTTGCAAGTTCAAATGTATGCAAATTTTGTGTGAAATGTAATTCGATTCCATTGTCTTGTTTACAAACTCTTTCTTAAGAAAGTTGTATTTTCGTGAATAAAACCCATTGGCCTGTTTTGTTTTCCTGATCATGTTTGTCTGTGATTTTTACAAAACATGTGGTCTTTTTTTTCAGGAACTTTAAGTTGTACAAAAATTCCTATTTTGAACACAGATGTCACTTCCGGAATTTTTCATCTAAAATTCAATTGGTATTTAATTATAATTATTCGAAGTTTTCATTTTCAAGTCATCTTTTCATTCGATAGCTTTACTGATCTCGTAAAAAATTCCATTCAAGTTCACACCAATACTGTACATTGCCAATGTTTTGCTGACGTCTTGAGAAGTGTCTTACTAACGACACTAGTCAAATCTAAAATATATCCCCTTTGTACTTCTTCTCTTTTTGCGGGCGCTTGCCCCCCCCCCGGGGAAACAACTTAAAAAAAAAAAAATTAAGGCCCCCAAAAAAACCCCAACTTAAAACCAAAAGCGCTAGTTTCAAAGTTTCCCACAAAAACATTGCGTGACATGAATGACGTTACCCCTTTTATTTACAAAAATAGCTTCAACTTGTCAAAGCAACTACAGTTTCACAATGGTGATTATTAGTACTTTACCCCTTAAGCTTTTTTCTCTGTCCTCCCGCCGAAGCAAAGAAGAGAACCAGATTGCAGATTAGCCCAAAAGTCGACCCAGTGTTCCTACAACGATTTACTGTCAAAACTGAAATGAAACCGATTGGCCCAGGCTATCCCCGTCATTTTTAGCCGACAGGAGACTATCGTCTAGGACGCCCAAAGGGTAAACTATAAATCGGCCATGCCCGATTAATAAATGAACCTGGATAATCTTGATACTGTCACTATTATACCAACCGTCATCCATTTTTTCGTAGTAGCAATAACGTAACTTCAGTTCGGCTCTTGAAGTCGTTCCCTCCGGCTTGATGTCACCGGTGATAGTTGAAGATGCATCTTCACTAGGTGGTATAGCATTAGCAAATGTTCCAAAAGCCAGTAGTGATTCCTTTGCACCACAGACTTTCTGACATGGATTTCCAGCGACGTTACTGAGTATAAAGGGTTTTTCTGTGAATTTAAAGAGAGAATTAAGCACAATAAAAGCGATATAAGATATTAAAACGATTTTAATACTAAAACAGCTTCACTGTGTCTAAGCAGTTTTTTCGCGCATCGCTATTGCATTTTCATCGGGGGCTGGATGGGAATGAGGGAGCTAACGCAGAGCAAAGATGGCATAGAGGTGTTTTAACACTTAAAAGTTTCAATGCGGTTTACCACAGGTGAGTTTTGATGTCGTTTTTGTTCGCGCGACCCGAACATTTGCATCCATTGAAAAGTTTAATCTTTCAGGCTGATTCTTTTTTTTTTTTTTTTTTGTAATTTGTTTATTTTTTTCCAACAAGCAGGTTACAATACACACAATAACTTACTTACATTTCACGTTACAATACATTACTTATACTTATAACTTAACTCTGTGACTTATTTACAATACACTACTTGCAGTATATAGCTTAGAATAACCTACAGTACATAACTTACAATTAACTTCTTACATTACACTAATAAATTTACATTTTCCTTAAAAAAAATTATAAAACACAAAGACAGTGCCATGCCTACAGACAATATATATGTATAACGACATACAGTTCAGTAAGTTGCCTTTAATTGATTAGATAGCTGTTTCGAAACAAGAAGTGCCACGAGCTTGCCAGCTATTTTAAGATGAGAGGAGGTAGCCTAACAGATCCTTCCATTTGTCATAATGAAAGTTGATCTTGTTATTTTCTTTAGCAATTAAACGTTCAGAATCAAAAACTGCTTTCAAAGTTTTTGTGAAACTGATTACGCTAGGAAGAGAGTTGTTATGTTTACATCTGAAAATATGTTGTTTTGCTAATAGAATTAGATGATTCTTTAGAAATGCATTTTCAACTGCGTCGGTGATCCCTAGGATCACTTCTCTTTCAATTAGCTCATAACCCCCCAATAGATGCTTAATTGATTGCCAAAAGTTTGCTACCAACGGACAATGGAAAAAGAAGTGGGACATGTTTTCCTCTGAGGATTGGCAGAAAGAGCAGAGAGGAGAGTTAGACTTACCAATTTTGAAGAGGAAATCATTTAAAGGAAGTATTCTATTAAGTATCTTGTACTGAAATTCACGCGTTTTGGTGTCTATTGCGGATCTAAAAGCATTGCTGTAGATTCTCTTCCAGTCAAGGGCGTGCTCTGCAGAAGCATATGAAACATCGAATTTCTTTTTTGCCGACGGACTAATCGAAATCTTTGACACCAAAATATTGTAGATTTTTTTAGAGGACAATTCACTTAATAAAAGGGCATCATTGCCCGAGTACAAAAACACATCGTCCCATATATGGTTAATTTTAATGAGCACCGATGGAGGGTCGTTGGTCATCACTTTCTTCCATTCAGGTGGAAGACAATCATAAAGACCGTTCAAAAATAAGAGATCCAGGGCATTTAGATTTTGCAAGGTGGTGTGTGGCTTAATGTTTATCTCATTAAAAAGGTCTCCAACTTTATGTAGCCCCAAGGAGAAGAGTTTGCGGTTAAAAACTGATTTCTGTCCGATACAAATGAATTTGTTGTTCCATAAGATCTGGTTAACGATCTCATCCATTGAAGAGACAGGTGAGGCAGTTAATTTTGTCCAAGTTGCAAGACATTCTCTGTAGTAATCAGGGAGGTCCAAAGGGAGCTTTGTGTACTCGAAGTTGCAGTGGAAAAGCAAACTGCCCCCGACTTTGTGAAGATAGTGGTCGAGAATAATTTTCCAGGAACAGGGTGTATCACCCAAATACTTTTTGATACATACTATCCTTTGCGTGTTAATGAGAGACTCAATGTGCGGCATATTTAACCCACCATTCTCGACACTGTTTATGAGAGCGAGCCGTTTAACTTTATCCTTGCCTTTCCACACAAAATTATACAGCACCTGATTGACCTCTTTAACAAAAGTTTTATTTGTTGAGACAAGAGAGAGGCGATAAAGAATTTTAGGAATGGCGAACGACTTGATTATTTGTATTTTCCCTAGCAAAGTGAGGCCTCTCCAGTTCCAGCTGTTAAGTGTCTTTCTAATTGATTCAATGATGGTATGAAAATTTAACTTATCTGAAAGCGTTTGATCATAAGTGAAATGTATCCCTAGAATTTTGACTACTTTTTTAATTTCATCTATTTTCAGTTCTTCTGCAGAGATATCAGAGATTCCAAGCTTCATAACCTCAGTGGTTTTCTCTATTAACGTTCAGACCGGAGTATTGACCAAACAACTCTAGCTTGGCCAACAGGCAGTGAAAAGATGCGCTATCCTTAAGAAAGACCGTGAGATCATCAGCGAAGATGATAAGTTTAATTTCGTGGCCATCAACGTTCATTCCCCTAATGCATTCGTCATTTCTAATATGAATCGCGAGTGTTTCTAGGACTAGAATGAACAGATAGGGCGAGAGAGGATCACCCTGACGCACGCCGCGTGAAAGTTTAAAAGGTTGTGTAATAAAACCATTATTCATCACACAGCTGGAAATATTTGAGTAAAAAGCTGTAATCCAATTAATAAAAGATGGGCCGAAATTGAACTTCCTTAAGGCGTGTCTAAGAAAATTCCAGTTCACTGAATCAAAGGCTTTTTCGAAGTCAATTGCTACCAGTAATGAGCTCATATTATTTGATGATGTTAGCTTGATAATATCGTCGATGGATCGGACAGCGTCGAAAATAGTTCTTCCTTTAACATATGCGTTTTGATTATGATGTACGATTATCGGCAGAACCTTTTCTAATCTTTTAGCTATAGCTTTCGTGCCAATCTTTACGTCGACATTGATTAAAGAGATTGGTCTCCAGTTCTTTACCTGTCGTCTATCTTTATCTTTCTTCTCAATTAAGACGATAAGCGCTTGCTTTTGGGAGGAAGATAATTCGCCGTGTTTATACGCGTAGTTTAGACCATTAACTAGCAGGCTACCCAAGAGCTTCCAGAAACATTTATAGAATTCTACGGTTAGTCCGTCGTTCCCTGGTGTCTTGTTGCTTTGAAAACTCGATAGAGTATTAAAACACTCTGCAAGGGTTAGCTCTCCTTCGCATAACTCTCGCATTGCTGGTGAAAGCTTAGGTATGTTCCCAGAATTTAAGAAAGGACAATTCTCAGAAATTAGCTCTTCGGAGTTCTTTTCTTTATAGAGATCTGAGTAAAATAAGTGTAATTCGTCCATTATGCAGTTCGGGTCAACAGTAATATTACCATTCTTGCGTTCGAGTTTTCGTATAGTGCTTTTTGTCTTCTTATTGTTTTGTAGATTAAGGAAATACTTATTATTTTTCTCACCTTTTTCGTACCAAGTTGCACGTGATCGTATTATTGCTCCTTTCGTAATGTACTCGTATTCTTTTTCGTATGCGCTTTTTAAAGTGTCAATTTCATTTTGTCTATCATCATTTGGAGAGTCAGCTAATTTTTCCTCAGCAATTTTCAGTTTATGTTCAATGCGCTTTATTTTTTCTCTCCGTTCTTTTGCTTTCGCTTTGCTATAAGTAATGGTCTCCTTACGGATATTGTATTTTAGCCAATCCCACTGAACTCTAGCATCATCAGAATAGTTAATCTCCTCAATCCAATCAGGAACAAGCTGCTCAATCAATTTAATGTATTGTTCATCATCGAGAAGACTGTTATTAAATTTCCAAAAAGATGGACCGTGGTTTAAGTTCTTTACGCTATTAATATTCAAAATAATTGCGGAGTGGTCACTTTTGACGGAAGATAAGATGTCTACATTTTCTATGTCGTCCTGTAAAGAATTGCTGATTAACCAAAAGTCCAGTCGTCTTTGAATTAATGGATTTTTCTGTCTCCAAGTGAAGCGCTTTTTGTTCGGGTTGCGCACTCTCCATATATCGACCAGGTCATTTTGTAGCATAATATCATTGAGGTTCTTAATGCAATTTTTTATGGAAGGCCTTCCACCCGAACAGTCAAGATCTGGATCGAAAGTGGCATTAAAATCACCTCCAGTAATAATATAATGTTTAGATTGACATACTTTGTCTGCGAGGTGATTAGCAATTTCGTCTAAAAACTGACATTGTTCAGAACCTTTTGTTGGGGCATAGATATTTGCTAGAAGAAACGGCGAGTCCTGAATTAAGGTATCTAGAATAACAAATCTTCCCGAATCATCGGTATGCGTTGAATTAACTTTAAAATCCAAATTTTCCCGCACTAAAACAAGGACGCCTTTACTGCGTGATGTACCGTGAGAGAAAAACAACTCTCCTCTCCATTGTTTCCGCCACTGATTTTCAATCTCTTTTGTACTGTACGTTTCCTGCAGAAAAAAGATATCTGCATTTTGCTTAAGCAACCAGTTGAAAATACATTTTCTTTTTTCGAAAGAACGGATCCCTCTTACATTTAAAGAAAGCAGTTTAAATTGGAAATTGTTACCCTCCATCAGATAAAAAAGATATTAACGGCTTTAAGCAAGATCACTTCTAAAAATATGCAATATGGCGACTGGTAATGATATAAACTGAATGCAAGGCATAGACTCAAAACAAAAACAACAAAAACAACGCTAGATAAAATACACCAAGCTGAAAACAATAAGATAATGCAAAGAACACTACATGCGACAATTAATACTACCATAAGTAAAGAAAAAAACAAAAGCGCAACCAACACAAAAAAACAAAGAAAAAAACACTTCACAGCAGTAATTAAAATAAGCAACCAGCAAAGCTGTTGATTAGCTGCTAGCAACCGAATCTTGCAATCTAATTATCAATTTGCATAACAGTAGCTCCAGAATATTCAAATTTTTCAAAGTTCAACCGAAGGCCTACAACTTTATAACTTAAAACTGAA
>NC_135761.1:2660129-2720290 GCF_052425735.1 Oculina patagonica | reverse complement strand
AATGTTCTTGTTTACCAAAATTTCAGCCTCCAACGTGCGCTATAACCCTACGAAATCTTTCCCAAAACGCGACAACTGAACGCCGCCATCTTGGAGCTGGTAATGTATGCGTGACGTCAAAGAGCTCAACCTGAAGTTTGGCGGGAATTTTGGTAATGACGGGGATGATCGAAGGATTTTTTTGGGTTTGAAATTTTCGATTCCGGGATTTTCTGGGTTGAAAAATCTGGCAAGTATTTTCTTGGGTGACTTGATTTAAATAGGGGACTTTTTGGGTATCAAAAACGAACTAAAGTGCCTTGGCGTATTTATGGCATGATGAATAAACAAACACGTTCAATTTTTTATGGTTTTTCTTGTGTTATAAATTAATAAATTGCCTCCTGGTAATTTAGGGGTAATTTGACAAGGGATTTTTTTTGGGGGCTATTTTTGGTCCAGGGATTTTTTGGGTAATGTCGGAAGAGCCGGGGTACCCCCCCCCCCCCTTAGGACTTTTTGTTACATGATTTCCATAAATAATGAAAAAAAAAAAACAGCCAATAATTCGAAAGATCAGGACGTTTAAACTAAATATCCTGGTTAACGCTGTGCCAACATCCCTTTGTGACCCTTAGGATCGTAAACTGACTTATGTATAAAAGGTTTAATACAGCGCTCATTGTTTCACTATACTCAAACAACCAAAGGTTGAAACAACATATGGTAAACCATTATTTGCGTGAAGCAGAATTTTGGCCAAAATGATATTTTCATCAGATGGCTGGACCTACGCCATCACCAGTAACCCCTTCCGAGACACGACGCCGAGCGGTACTCCGCCTGAGGTCCAGATCATATGTCCTTTTGTCAGAGCAGGTAACACAGCAAAAAAAGACCTTGCCCTGTTAACTTGCCCTTGCATCGATTGAGATATCCAGAACGACACCTCTGAACTAGGCCTTATTCTGTAACAAAAATACAGAAAAAATAGGGATCTTCACTTAGGGGTGGAGCCTTCCGTGGTTGGGTAAGTGGTGATTGGTCAAAGACATTGCGAAAAAAAATAGATCATTTCGGTCAATACAATTTGAAAGGCGCCTATTTTCTTCCGGCTCTGATAAAAAAAACACACACACATACGTAACAGGAATTTTTAGCAAATTTTTATTACGAGTCAAACTGCAATCTCTTACACATTACGACCACCCTTAGTACCTCCTCGGGGATATCACATGAATGTGGCACAACCATGGGCTCCTGGCACAACTGTCTTACGGCATATAGTCCTACATATCTTCCACTTAAAATAGCTGCCGCATGTAGTCGAATAAGCGCCGTCCCCAAATAAGCGAAGCCTATATGAATAACGCCGCATTTGGGAAAAAATGTTAATAAGCGCCTCCTCCGAATAGAACAGTCCCGTTGTGGTGCTTATTCGAAGAATTCCCTTTGACCACAATGGAACTCTAAAACAGCATTGCAAGTTTCCTTCTATCAAATTAACAGACAATAATTCTCACTTAAAGTGAATATATTACACCATTATTCGATCATCAAGTTCCCTGTCCAGAATTATTGCAGTACGTAGTTTTGTTGTGAAGGCCGTCCATGAACTTTACCGTCACACCAAGCCCAATTTCTCTCTTTCCTTTTCCAGGTACCTGTGCAAGCAGTCTGTTTTTAGCGTTTGCTTTGTTTAATAAGTAGTGTCCTTAAATAAGCTACCTCCACCCCCTCCCCCCCCCCCTTCCCCCTTCTCAAATAAGCGCCGCATTTGAAACCTGAATAGGGTATATTTACTCTGAAACTAGACTTTACACTAATCACATGGAAACGTCGTCCACAGTCCAGTTGACAACCAGCCAACATCTCCAAGTACACAAATCGTTAGTGCGCTAGACTCTTGGTCGACCGGTCCGTATTCGAGCCCTGGCCGGGATCATTGCATTATGTTTTTGGGCAAGACATTTTTTTTCCCACATTGCTGTCTCCACCAAGGTGTGTGTGTATGTTGAGAGGAGGAAGGAGGGGATAATCCTGCGATGGACTAGCATCTTATTTTGTGGGAGTAAAATACTCCAACTATATATTGAAACTGGAAGAAGCTCCGGCCTGACGGGCCATGAAGAAAAAAGGAAGTGCCTTTCAAATCTCTTACGACCAGCGCGTACGGGTACACGAAAAGTAGTTATACCGGAGGCCTCGAGCCCGAGGCGCCGTACATATCCCTACTCTTATATAACATTTTTGACAGAAAAAGTTACAAAGGGCAAAAACGAAATGGTCTGTTTTACTCTACCAATTGAAATATTCTAAATGTTTTTTTATTTGAAGCCGAACGACCCCTGTCGAAAGTGAAATTCAAGGGTAGAGATGCGTGTCCCTTCTGGAGCTATGTAAAAGGGGCAACCTCCTCGATTTTATTGAATGTTTATGCTCGTTTTTATTTCGTCAGGTAGCGAAAAGGAAGTTTTCTTTTGTCTTTAAAAGGGTATATAAAAGAGCAAGGATAGTAAGGATCTGGACCTTGGGTGGAGTGCCCTCAGTGAGGTGTAGCGGAGAGGGGGAGGGGTGATGGTGTGGGTTCTGCACTTGTGATAAAAATAATTTTTTTGGACAAGACGTTGCCGCTCAGAAATGATTTGCCATTAATTTAACCTTTGTTTGTTTGCATATCGTAAAACAACTGCTGTAGATGGTTCTACGGATAGTAAATAACGGTATTAAACCAAGCGCTGTATAGCCTAGAAAAACAGCCACCTCTCTGAGTCATCGCTCCCGCTGCTACGTGCGAAACGAGTAGTCCGTAATCACAAGAGCGATTAGGATACGAGGCGGCTGTATTCGCAGGCTAAGCGTTGTAGCCTTGCAATAAGTTTACGATCGTAAGTCTTCTTTGAGACTTAACGATTTTTGCGTGAATTGATGTTGGCACAGAGTTAAAAGGGAAGTATTTTGTTTGCTATTCGTCGAAACCGTGCTATAATCCCCCTACTTGCTGAAGTAGATGGAAAGAGTCGAAAAGAATTTCAACTTGAAATACTCCGCCGGAATTTTTCAAGTTCTCACCTAAGTTCTCACAGCTCGGTTGGGTTATTTTTTAAAAGAACAATCATGATCGTTTTCGGAAACAAAAATGCGAGAACTTTAGTAAGAACTTGAAAAATTTCATTTTATTCATTTCGACCCTTTCCATCCACTTTCCCTTAAACACAGAACAATTAATTTAGACGTCCTGATCTTTCAAATTATAGTGTTTTTTTTTTCATTTATGGAAATCGTGAACAAAAAGTACCGAGTGACTAGTACGGAAGCGATTGCGTGACACGCAGGTTTCAAATTAGTCAACATGTCATCGGAGAACAACAGTTTGTCTCGTTTGTTTCCGACCATACGGGGAGGCTCCACCCCGAGGTCCAACCCCTTACCCTTTTATATACCATTTTGACAGAAAAAGCACCCCTTTCGTATACCTTTTTTTAGAAAAAAGGTACCCCTTTCATATACCTACACGACACGACATATACTTAAAACAGGACGTTTTCTTAGCATTTTTATGTAGCGCTTAATAAATTAAGACGATACAGGCCTAAGTTACGTCTGTTCGAAATATTTAATTTAAAGGCCTTTTCAAATACCGTATTCATTAAGCGTCCAACCTCGAATAAGCGCCCACCCTGTAGGTAGGAAAAGTTAATAAGTGCCCACCCCCACCCTCCTAAAATGAGGGCACAAGAGAAATTTTGATTATTGTTGAAGTTGAGATTAAAATTGACTAAGTACTACTGAGAGACTATCCTGAAGACTGAGAATTTTTATTTTTTTACTGAAAGTTTCAATGAACATTTAAAATTCAGCTTTGGAACACCTTCACGTTTAGTTATTATACATTGTTTTCTTGCAAAAAAACGTACTACTTGCTAACTGAAAATATGATGAAAATTTAACAAGCGCCCAGCCTCGAATAAGCGCCCATCTCGAATAAGCGCCCACGCTCAAGGTCGAAAAATTTAATAAGCGCCCAGGGCGCTTAATCGAATAAATACAATGAGATACCGTATAGGCCATTATAGGGAGTACCCCCCCCCCCGGAAATTGAACTGACCGGCATTTCGGTCGAGAAATCAATTTTAATTTTAAAAGGGTTAATACAAGAAGGGTACATTTATTCGACGGCTGTTTAACAAGAGATGAGAATATCACTGGCAGACCTGAGAGTGGTCGAATGTTGAATGTCAACACGGAGATGTACTGAAGTTCTCGACTCGACGGCACGCTTGAAGGCCTTGACGACTAACAATCAAAGATGGCGACAGGATTCGAAATTCGCTTTACACTCGATATTTGGCAGATATGGCGTTCAGGATGATCTTAACAGGGAGCTTCTGCTGCAGATTACATCTAACTACCAGTAGAAAACGGAGGAAAGACTCAGAAGAAGACGTTATGGACTGTCTGGTCGGAAGAATGTGGGTATTGTTTACGTTTCAGTCCCTTTACGTCGACGTCGACGTCCCCGTTGTCGTATCGTAAGGTCCCTAATCCCTTCATCAGACGGGTGCTTTTTGACGAGTAGTCAAAAGTCGGGTTTTGACGGCGAATAAGAATCTTTTAAATAGTATCTGAAGATTTTTCAAAACCAAACAAATCTGTTCTTCGTCACCTTGGCACAATTACGAAAAATGAAAAAATGATTTTGATATCTACAGTTTTAGAAAATTGACAGTGATCTAATCTCTTTCCTTATTTGAGACCTTTGTTTAGGAATTGAGCTATTGGCAACCCATTGGCTGTTCTCATTCTTTTGTTACGATTTGTATTGTTCTATTTTAGCAGAATTACCAATCCTTGTGAAAGATTCATCAAAGTATGTTTTTCACTATAGGTGTCCTGAAACTAACAATAAAAACTACAGGTGACAGGGTATGGCTCACTGACTTCAGCAAATGAAGAAAACTGAAACCAGAACGGTACGCACTTGGAAAACTTGCATGCACTCTGAAAAACCTGAAAAAAAGGAAAAACTCTGCAAAGTATTTTGACTAAATTTATTTTTTCTCCTCACCTATAAGTGATTTTTCCCTTCGTTTTGTTATGATTTGTATTGTTCTATCTTGGTAAAATATTTATTACAGTATTTCAAGCGAGTTACACAAAGGTGTCAAGATTTCAACAATGGGAATTCACAGGTACCAAGATATGGTCTACTGAATTCAGTAAATGTAGAAAATTGCTCAAGAAAGGTTTGTACGTACCTTGAAAAGTTCTTGACTTTGAATTAGAGAACCAACATTGAAACCCTCGACAGTCCGTAAAAAAAGAATAAAGGTCTTGATGAAGGAAGAGAAGAAGAGAAGGGAAGAGAAAAAGGAGAGATTCTGATTGAAAAGATTCTCAGATGGCAAATAAAAACAGGCTTCTTGAAATTTCCGTTTGAAGTATAGCCGTGATGTCTGGTTGAAAGGAGACAGATTGAAAGCTGGTTTAAGCGATGCAAGCGCTTGTTTTGTATAGCTACGTGGCAGCTATGCAAGTGTCTGTAAATTTGGCGATTTTTATTTGAAAAACATCTCGTCTGTTATTCAGACTTTAAATATTCCACTGACATGTGTCACAAAATAACCTGATGAGACAGTCGCTGTCATCTATAAGCACAAGTTTGCCAGACTAAACACTTAGCTTATGACCTGTTTTGAGAGGATTGAAAGGACTCCTTAGTTTACATGTAGTGTAGAGTTGGCTATTAGATGCAGTTGAAGTGTTTGGCAACATTCGTACAAGCGCCTGAAAATTGAACTTTTTTTAGCCGGAAGTATCTCGCTCAACACTCAACGCATTCTGTCACTGATATATCGCTATCAATTTATGGTGTCAATAATATTGCCCAACTTGTTTATTCGAAGAACGGCGAAATAAGAAAACATCTCCCATTTTTTTTAACCGTAGAGTTAGCTTTTGAAGTAGGTGTGGCAATTGGTGTGGAGATACCAACAATAAAAATACACAGATGGTAAGGTACGGTTTATTGACTTTCATGAATGTAGGAAACTGGTCCACAGAACGGGTTTTATTTTGAGAAAGTTTTATTCTGGCGAAATAATCTTAGAATTTCCGAGAATTGACAGGAAGAACTTTAGCAGATGTGTAATATTTTTCTACCCGGGATGCAGAATGAGCACGTACACAAAAGAAGTATTTCACCTTTTGAATGGCCGAGGATATCACTACTTTGACAAGTGGTACATTTTGGTAATCATTATGTTCAACAAAAACAAATCAATGCAATCGAAATTTTAAAACATGGGAACGCGTTGATATGGTAGGCCTTTTTTAGAAAACTTTACTCAAAGAATATAGAATGTAATATTTTTCGCAGGGAAAATAACTTAGATTTTGATTTTATTTATTTGAATGTAATTTTATAATTAGCTAACACTTCCAATCGTTCTTTGCTTTCTTCTTTCTTGTCAGCACCTAAATCTAGCCAGGACTCCAAAGGTAATAGAACATAATATAAAAAGAATGACAACTTTAAGTGACTGAACGTTACTTAAAACGATGTGAAAGTACCATTTATAGGAGAGAAGAAAAAATATATTAAGTCAAAAAACTTTGCAAAGTTGTTTCCTTTAGCCGGAAGTATCTCGCTCAACTTTCAACGCATTCTGTCACTGAGTATATCGCTATCAATTTATGGTGTCAATAATATTGCCAAACTTATTTATTCGAAGAACGGCGAAATAAGCAAACATCACCCATTTTTTTAACCGTAGAGTTAGCTTTTGAAGTAGGTGTGGCAATAGGTGTTGAGATACCAACAATAAAAATACACAGGTGTTAAGTTACGGTTTTTTGACTTTCATGAATGCTTTCTTCTTTTTTGTCAGCACCTAAATCTAGTCAGGACTCCAAAGGTAATAGAACATAATATAAAAAGAATGACAACTTTAAGTGATGAACGTTACTTAAAACCATGTGAAAATACCATTTATAGGAGAGGAGAAAAAATAAATTAAGTAAAAAAACTTTGCAAAGTTTTTTTCCTTTTTCTTTTCCTGTTTTCCAGAGTGCATGCAGGTTGTCCAAGTGCGTACCGTTCTGGTTTCAGTTTTCTTTATTTGCTGAAGTCAGTGATCTATACCCTGTCACCTGTAGGTTTTTATTGTTAGTTTCAGGACACCTATAGTGAAAAACACTTGAAAATACTTTAATAAATCTTTTACAAGGATTGGTAATTCTACTAAAATAGAACAATACAAATCACAACAAAAGAATGTTAAAGAGCCAATGGGTCGCCAATGGCTCAATACCTAAACAAAGGTCTCCAATAAGGAAAGAGATTAGGTCACTCTCAATTTTCTGAAACTATAGATATCAAACCTTTTTTTCGTTTTTCGTAATTGTGCCAAGGTGACGAAGGACAGTTTTGTTTGGTTTTGAAAAATCTTCAGATACTATTTAAAAGATTGTTATTCGCCGTCAAAGCCCGACTTTTGACTACTGAATAACACTGACAGTCATTCTCCAAGTTTTGCGTTTTTGGTGATAAGGCAAGTTTCGCTACAAGGAGGACGTGTTTTTCAGCCCTATGTAACTTGGTTCCAAGTAAGTGTTTACGCGAGGATTGTGGTTTAAGTTTGTGTTTTGGTTTGAAATTTTTTCAAACCAAAACCAATTATTTTTGCTATCAATTTATCGTGTTAATAATTTTGCCAAACTTGTTTATTCGAAGGACGGCGAAGTAAACAAACATCACCCATTTTTTTTTAACAGTAGAGTTAGCTTTTGAAGTGTTTCTCACGATAGGTGTGGAGATGCCAACAATAAGAATACACAGGTGGCAAGTTACGGTTTCTTGACTTTCATGAACGTAGTAAACTGGTGCAGAGAACGGGTTATCAGTAATTTGAGAGAGTTTTGTTCTGGCAAAATAATCTTAAAATTTCCCAGAATTGACAGGAAGAACTTCAGCAGATGTGTAATATTTTTTCACCCGGAATGCAGAGTGAACACACACACAAAAGAAGTATTTGACTTTTTGAATCGGCCGAGGATATCACTACTTTGACAAGTTGGTACATTTTGGTAATCATCGATAACAAAAACAAATCAATGCAATCGAAATTTCAAAACAGGGGCGCGTTGATATTGTAGGCCTTTTTTTCAGGAAACTTTACTCAAGGAACATAGAATGTATTTTTTTGCGCAGGGAAAATAACTTAGATCTCGATTTTATTTGTTTAGATGTTATTTTGGCTAACATTTTTAATCGTTCTTTGCTTTCTTCTTTCTTGTCAGCACCTAAATCTAGTCAGAACTCCAAAGGTAATAGAACATTATATAAAAAGAATGACAACTTTAAGTGACTGAACGTTACTTTAGATAATCAAGGTTATCGCACAAATTTCTTTTTATTTTCACATAACAAAAAAATTCAAAGTCATTTATCATACTCTCGAAAATCTCAGAACGCCAAAGAATTTGAGCGGGTTTTTTTCTACATTTTTCGGCTTAGAGTAAAGGGTTTCTTATCGTACTTTGAAGTATTTCTCACTAAAGAAGGAGTGAAAACTGATAAAATTATTAAAGGTAGCAAGACGTGGATTACTGACTTCTTTTAATTTGAGATGAGATGAAACATTCTACCCTATGTATCTACCAACAATCAGGAAACGTTCCTTCATCAAGAATAAGATTAAATTATATTTGTCAGTGAGGTAATCAATAGGTGACCCGCCACAAAACTCCCCCACAAAACAACTAGAACAAGAACCCTTAAAAGCTTTAAACCTGGCAAAAGAAAATATATAATAATAATGGTAATAACAATCATAATATATTTTTATTTTTCTTAAAACTGGGTTCCCTAAGGCCACTTTTTTAATAAAAATAAATAAAAAAGTAAATTATAATTATCTTCAAAAATTTCCCAGAATCCTTTGAGGCAATATTTTTAAAAAAAAGCTTTATAACTTTGGCAGTTTTATACCGGGAAAAATGTCAGATCACCCCAAGATAACATTTGCCATATGAACATTGGTTTTTGATATTTTTATGATCTCATCCGAATTCATTAATGCCACGTTTTAACGAATCTTTAAATCATCATCCGTTCCTGTAGAAAGCTGTTATGATGGTAAACCAGTGAGTTATTTTAAACAATAGAGTTCATGTGGTTCCATTGAAGCATTCATACGCGGTACACAATGACCTGATGATAAAACAAATATCTTTTTTATGTGGGTTGAGTTTGTTGTTGGTTCTCGTCCTTGCTCCGAGGGTTTTTCTCCCGGTTCTCCGGTTTTCCTCCCTCCACAATAACCAACACTTTCAAATTCAAATTCGATCTGGAATCAGTGGGATCAAGAAGAGCCACTTAGTGGAAGATCCCACTGTAAACTCCCATTATTGTTATTTATCGATCATGTTTTGTGATTCGAAGAGTGACGACTAACTTGGCCTCTAGTGGTGATTCCTTCCCCACCTAAAATTAACTGCACGGACTAAAATTTATAGCCTGCATCGCAGCCCCAATATCCGAACTTTACCGGCAGTTTAGCTCGTTCTCCGACACTGGCCGTTAGACTTTCATTATGATGAAATGTAGATCAATTTAGACTCTCTCCCATATAATGGGTCTTCGCATTTAAAAACAATTACGCGTTTATGAAACCGGGAAGGGGGGGGGGGGGTGGGGTACTCAAAAAAGTTTTATACGGGGAGGCTCCGCCCCAAGTTCTAACCCCTTACCCTTTTATATACCATTTTTGACAGAAATTGTACCCCTTTCGTATACCTTTAACTGAAAAAAGGTACCCCTTTCATATACCTAAGA
Organism: Oculina patagonica; assembly: GCF_052425735.1. Lineage (NCBI taxonomy): Eukaryota > Metazoa > Cnidaria > Anthozoa > Scleractinia > Oculinidae > Oculina > Oculina patagonica. The sequence continues at coordinate 2,710,473 of NC_135761.1, read as the reverse complement.
GACATGGCGTGGACTTAAAATATGACGTTTTCTTGTCATTCTTATGTAGCGCTTAATAAATTAAAATAATACAGCCATAAATTGCGTCTGTTCGAAATATTTTAATTAAAGGCCCTTTTAAATAGCTAAATGACAGATTTCCATACCCTTTCATATACTTAAAATCGTGAAATCCCTACCCTTTTATATACCTGAAGCCTAAAAAAGGTACCCCTTTCGGGCGGAGCCTCCCCGTATAGGCCATTATAGGAAGTACCTCCCCCCCAGGTTATGAAACCATATAAATCTAAAAAAAGGTGCTTAAAAAACGCATTTTACGACCTGTGAGAATCTCAATCATGCCTTTTTACAATTTAAGTTCTGCACCTAATCAAATATAGACGCTGTTAAAAAGAAATTTTTTTAGTCTCGATTAAAAAGAGTCAACTGTGGAACAGTGTTTGACTACAAGGAGCAAGTCAATAAGTAAATATGTGAGACCAATAGTTTCTCAGCTAAGGTAGATAAGTAAACACAATATTTAAAGTTAATGCAAATCAAATACCTTTACACTAGATGCACTGTTTGTTGTACGGAGAATGCTTTTGCTAGTAATTCTTCTCAGTTCAAGGCAAGATTCAAGAGCTAAAGAAATGATTGCTTAACTATTCAGATACGTGTTCAGTCACATATTTAATTACGTCGAGGAGATTGTTCAACAATAATCACTGAACCTGAGGCGAATAACTGTTTTAGTATAATTCTCAAAGGTGAATATCAAGAACTGCAAAATAACAATAGAAAACACGAAAACAACAAACACAAGTGCTCGCTTGCATACGTGTAAACCAGTTTATTCATCGATTGAAATCGTAATTTACACTCAAGTTTTTGCAATAAAACGGAACAAAACAAGTACCACGAAAAAGATAGATATCTGGTACCTTTGTTTAACCGTTGGTGACTTCTGAGCAATTGTGGGAATCCACTCGAAATTACTAGCTCCGGTGAGAAGAGACCTAAATAATGTTTTGCCAGTCGATCTGACTAAGTACATGGCGGCTAGGCATAAATAGATTGTGCTCGGCAACTTTTGAGCAACTTTTAGCGTTTTGAGCAACTTTTTGTAGTACCAGCAACCTAGGGCAACTTTTGCCTTCCTTGGCAACTTTTGAGCAACAAATTGATATAAAATTGATCCAAACCATAAATGGTCGTTTCATTTCGAAGGATTTTATTAAAACTGGTTTTATCAAAACTGATTATATTTTAAACTAAGGATAAACAAAAAATGACAATAAAATAACACTTGCTTTAAGCCCACGAAATCTGGACATCGGTTATCTATCTAACGGGCGCTTTAATCCAGCGCTTATTAGCTGTTACATAGAGCCTGCCGCCGGCCATCTTGGTACTTGCTTTAGTGTGAGTCACTTATGGCATCGCAATCAGATGAAATTTCAGACGAGGAAATTGTAAATTATTCCGACATTTACGTTTTAAGTATTTATCTAAAACATAACGACTCTAGAGAGCAAGCAACTTTTCTAAATTTTGGTGGCAACTTTTTGATATTTGAGCAACTTTAGAGCAACTTTTGGGTATATTGTGAAGCAACTTTTCATGAATTTACTAGCACAATCTATTCATGCCTAATGGCGGCGCGTTTCATCTATAAAACCACCATGTTAACGATCAATTCTAATGCCTTGAAAACCATCTCTTGAAAATAGTTTTGGTCCAAAAGCCTTGGTAGTTAATTTGCAAAATTCCCAATGTTTTAAATAGATCAGAATTGAATTCACCTCTGGTAATTATGCTAATTTGTGATATATGTTTTGAACAAGTCAAATAAAGCTGGTTATAGAGCAGGTTGCGTGCAAAAAAGTTTGTTTTCTTGTCAGATCAGTAAAAAAGAGGAAAAATGTTTCTGAATCAATTCACATGAACTGTTTTTTTTTTTAAATATATCATTGATTCACCCTCAACTGTTTCTAAAAGAAAAAATGTCATTTCACGAATATCAACCAATCTCAGATATTAAATATTTGTAGGACGCCATTTCAATTCAAAACTATGTGTATAACATTCATTTTCTTTAGGAAGGGTACTGGGGCTTTTTGTCGTTCGTTTTAAATACAAGGTTTGCAATAATAAGCAAATCGAAGCGGATGATAACTGATTTTGATGCTGTTTCTTTAATCAAACTGTATGAACATTGGTTTCTTTGATATTTTATGATCTCATCCGAATTCACTAATCCCACGTTTCAACGAATCTTAAAATCATCATCTGTTCCTAGCTGTAGAAAGCTGTTATGATGGTAAACCAGTGAGTTATTTTAAACAATAGAGTTCATGTGGTTTCATTGATGCATTCATACTCTGTTTACAATGACCTGAGGATAAAACAAATATCTTTTTACACGCAAACTGCTACGATTGGCTTTTATTTGATATGTTCAAAAGATATGCCACGAGACACGTGAATGTATGCATACCTGAATCATTAAGAAATCATTTCTTTAGCTTGTAAACTTCACCTTTGTTGCCTGAAACACACAGTTCTTAGATACTTCACTCGAAGCAGTCCTGCTGGACAACAAAAGGTACAAATTTCTATTCTCCTTGCATTACTCTTATCTGGTTTGAATCTTGTCTGATGAACATTGTGTTTACGTATTTATTGTAAAGTTCTCATAATAGACCATTACCTTATTTCCTGAGGCCTTATTATCGAAAGGAATTTTACGTTTAAATTTTCTATACAAGGATACCGTATGGTAAAACTCACTAAACTTAATTATATAAAGCTGAAAACTAATTCTAAAGTTTTAAAATAACATCTCAACATCTCAAGACATTATTGCATAAAAAGCTTTACAATTAGAGGGCTCGTAAACGGAAGAAGTTATATTTTTCTAAATGAACTAAATCTAAGGCAATTGGCTTATGTTCAGTGGATATTGTCCGAAGGGATTTTGGCTCTGAGATTTGGGCGCCTTTTTTCCGAGGGAATCTTTTTATCCAACTTTTACTAAACCTTCTCGGACTTAATCAAAAAAGAAATAAGTGTTTCGAATACGAAATTATGATGAAGGCACAATTTTCTGACAATTTTGTGATATATTTATTGTGAATTCTCCGCTGATTAAAATTAGTGATCTTAGAAAAAACCTATAAATAAAAATTAGATTTGTTTATTTCAATTTTATGGCATATTGCTACAGTAAACTCGAGTTCAAGTTACAAATACGCGTTAATGTTCAGTTAAAGTAAGAATAATCGTGTGAACAACCAACCAAAATACTACTTATCAGACTTTTGTCACGTTTTGAATGTTAGAATATACACAGTTTTGAGCCATTTTGGTAAACCTTTCTCTGTCACACATTAAGGGTATTTAATTTACAATTTTGTCTAAGTTAAACACAGTTTGAAATTAGAACATTTGAAAGCAGAACAGTTAAACCTTAACGAGCTGACCCATTTAGTAGCTATGGGTTTTTACTCTTTTGGTAAAGATATTTTACGGTGAATCGATCGAAATACGTTTTCCATCCACAAATGATCTTTTTGTAATGTCATTTTTTGAAAATGCATGGATTGGTGTTGATGTCCCTAAAATTAACTTCTCTACCGTTTGGAATGCTAAGGACTTATAAATTTTTTTTAAAAGAAGATTTTTAAAGGAATAAACATGTTGACAAAAAGGGCAGGTGTTTTTTTTCTAACAAGCATTGAAGTTCATGCACTGCTTGTCATTTTCGGAGAAATTATGTACCGTGTTACTTGCCACCTGCAAGTTAACAAATAAGCTTTTTGTACTCTTTCCAATAATGTGCCACGGATATCATTATTTATCACAGCATGAAAACATAACTTTACTGTGATATAAAGCTCAAGTAAAGCTGGCGTAAATTTGATATTTAATCAGCTTTACGCTTATTTTACATTTTTTTAAAGCTGACCTTTATACCAGCTTTACACTCAAGTGTAAAGACATGTAATGAGACTTCTTTACACCAACTTTAAATCACATTTACACACGGTAGCGTAAAGGTCGGTTTAACCACCTTTAATAACATTTAATTGATGGTGTAAAGTTGGATAACGAACTTTAAGTCACGTTTAACCACCTTTAATTTCACGTAAATCTCCATTTTATGCCCTAGAAAAGTCACTTCTCAAAGGCAATATCAAAGCTTTCAAGTATAAGTGTAATTGTTATTACTCCTGGATCTGCTTTAAGGATGAAAAGTGTTTATTGTGACACAAATTCACCAAATTTTTTATAGGGTTATTATTATTATTATAATCCAACGTTTCCAATAATGTGTAAATCAAAACGTAAATAAATATATTTCATTGCGGGGATTTTTTGTGGATGGCTTTTTCGCCCATATTTTGATTAATGGATTGTTATTTCTAATATTTCTGAATCTCTTTACCCTCAAAATTCAAGCTCAAAGTTATTCTGATTAAGAAAGAAAATTCACATTAAATAAAAGTCCTTCGTTTAACTCGATTTTTCCAGATATTGTAAAATACGTTTAATACGAAATCAACCTTTGTGCGTTGTTTCAGTATAAAAACCAGCTTCAAGGTATTGTTTTTAACGTTCATATTGAAATAGAGAACCATCAATTATTCTCTTTGCAGGTACACAAGAAAATGAAGCCATCCTTAATAACATTTGGCGGTTTACTGCTTTTCACTGTCCTGTGTCCGTGGTATTCCTGTGGACGTCCAAACCATGAAGACCCTGAATTTTCAGGAGAAGAGCCACAATCTGACCCGGACCCAGATCCCAGATCACACTGCCAACGAAACAAAAATCCAAAAGGACTGGCATTCATTGGCGTAAGTTACAACTTGCTCAAGGGAAACCCTGAGGGTAAGACTGAACTAGGCGGAGTTGATCCGGGACTTGATACCGTCAGGAAAATTTTAAAGTTAACAAACGACGATGGTAAGGCAGTCCCAGACCAGATCTGCTATGAACCACGTCAAGTGTGTTCGATGTCGAAATCATCTAAGATCTTTGGTGGAACAAAACGGTATCAAGAAAAATTGAACGTCGATGTTACAGCGAAAGGTAAGAAAACAATTTTGGCATTATTTATATAATCTGTTTTTAACTACCTTATCATAGGAAACTAACGATACATATCATAAACGCGAATTCAAAAATTCGCGTTAATTTTATTGATGTAAACACTTTTCCTATAAACATTTAACCAGAACTTTTCCAAAATTCGCGTTAATTTTATTACGCGTAAATTTTGTTCGCGTTGTTAAAATGCTTCGTTATATTCCTATAATAAGGTGCTAGATTCGGAAGAAAGGCGCCTGGCTTGGCCATTGGATGGATGGATAATCTTTATTTGGATGGATGGATAGATGGATAATCTTTATTTCAAAAACAGGGTCAAATCATCAGTTTGACACCAGTTGTCAATCAAACACCAAAGCAAAAAAATAGCCGAGAAATAACCTGTACATTTTTTCACCTCGCTTCCACAATCAGTTTTATTGAGATAGAAGCGATGAAGGTTAATCTCTATAAAGGTTATTACTGTAGACAAGCTGTTTTAAATGATTACAATTTGTGCTATTTTATTCAACCAGGTGGCTACGAGGGATTGTTTGATTTTTCCTTCAGCTTGAGTTCAAGTAAGTAGGAACACGAACTGTTTTAACTAGCACTTTTGAACTGTGACAACTCAAATGTAGCCACTGAGCATAATATTTCTATGTGGCTGTTAATTAATTATGTAACATTGTACAAGGGAACAACTACTGATGGCTTCTGTTTAAACTCTACTTTTTAGTCTGTGGATTATAGGCTATGTTGTGCATGTGTAAAAGCTTTTGTGCAGTTCCTTTTTTGTGGTGCTGTTTATTATGCTGTACAAAGTAGTTCTAGTGAAGAATATTATTCTACATGACACGAGCGTGGGACAAAGAAAAAATCTGAGTCCCCGACGGGAATCGAACCCATGGCCTCCCAGAATACCGGTTGGGCGCTCTAACCAACTGAGCTACGTGAGACTCGCTGTGAGCTGAGCCATTTACTAGGTTGATATGTGACACGCGTCCTGCATACTGCTAGGATCAGCAATGTCGAAATCATCAAATTTGTAGTAAATAATAAAGATGGTAGATTTTAAGCTCGGTGATAAATAGTGAAGAATATTATTCTACATGACACGAGCGTGGGACAAAGAAAAAATCTGAGTCCCCGACGGGAATCGAACCCATGGCCTCCCAGAATACCGGTTGGGCGCTCTAACCAACTGAGCTACGTGAGACTCGCTGTGAGCTGGGCATACTCGCTGTATGCAGGACGCGTGTCACATATCAACCTAGTAAATGGCCCAGCTCACAGCGAGTCTCACGTAGCTCAGTTGGTTAGAGCGCCCAACCGGTATTCTGGGAGGCCATGGGTTCGATTCCCGTCGGGGACTCAGATTTTTTCTTTGTCCCACGCTCGTGTCATGTAGAATAATATTCTTCACTATTTATCACCGAGCTTAAAATCTACCATCTTTATTATTTACTACAAAGTAGTTCTACCTTAAAAAGTTGTCGAGATAACCTTTTATGTGCCACGTCTTGCTTTCTAGCATTTTATTAAACTTTTAACTTAAGCAGTCGCAAGTGGAAAGTAACTAATATAATTGTATTACCTACTTCTTCCTTCAGAATATGAGAAGGTGTCTAAAAGCACTAGCAAAGGAGAGACTGTGTACCGAGACTGTACTAAAATCTGCAACAAAGGTGCAGCAAGGTACAGACTCGGAGAAGTGCAAGCCAGAGGATGGACTCTGACGGATGGGTTTGCCTACTCAGTTTGTCGGTTACCTGTCAAATACAGAAGGGGCGATGAATACTTTCAGTTACTGGAAGATTGGGGAACAGTAAGCTGTGTTTATAGAACGCAAATTTAGTCCCTTTTTAACGTTGCAGTAAAACGTATTGACCAAAGAAAACTTATCTAAATTTCTTTAAATGACCATTTCCCTCTATGAGACACGCCTCCCGCCTTGCGGGCATTCCGTTATTACGGACAGGAGTTGACGTCCCGGTAAAAAAGAATAACTCCCGCTATTATGGACTTTCTCTATTACAGTAAGAGTCGACTGTAGCTTGTATTCAGCAAAACATGCGCGGGACTTGACAACGCTGAATACAACGACCATGATTCCCTGCAGGCGTGTCTCATAGAGGGAATTAACATTTATTTAGTTATTAAATTTGCTAAACAAAGCTTGTGAATTTTGCCAACAAAGCTGTCACTGAAAACCGGTTGCCATGAAAACGCCGAAGCTAGTGAACACGTAGATTTGCCGTAAACTGAATTTTTAAGTTGGAGCGAGTCTCAGGAGCCACCTCTTCCGGTTTAAGCTTGATCAATTTTAAATTAATTGACTGTGTTTCTTTGAATAAAATATCAGGTTTGGGTCACAGGTACAGAACTTAAAGTGGGATTCGGTTTCCTATGTGGTCTATAACCAATTACTTGACCACGATAACATCTTTACTTTCAGCACGTTGTTGTTGAAGTGACATTGGGAACAAAGACAATTACAAGATTCACAAGTACTCTCCAAGAGTTTATGAGTTTTGCCTCAGAAAATGTAAGTATAATCAAACTTGTAGACAAATTTATTTCATAAAGCCTGGAAAAGCACGAAAAATTTTTCATGGCTTCAGCTGCTCTGTTGAAATAGTAGTAAAGAGGGAATTTTATATTCAAAGATTATTTCGTGAGCACGCGCAGAAATGACTAATGAGAGGTGCGTGCCGGCGAATTTTTAGGTTGCCATTTTTACATCGCGGTAAAATACCCCGCTAACTTCGTCACAGTTTTATTTGCAGAGTTTATTTGCCATATGTCATGAAATATGGCCATTCTCCTAATATTCGACCATATAAACCTGTTGTTAAACAATAAATCAGAAATCTAGACAGGACCGTATGTACTGTCGTAAATTGTAATAACGTCGTGAATTGTAATATTTGTTGAAAATTGTAATAGCAGTTGTCGTGAATTGTAATAGCTGCCGTAAATTGTAATAACAGTTGTCGTGAATTGTAATAATGCACCTATCGTAAATTGTAATAACACATTGCCGTAATTTGTAATACTCCGAGCTGTCGTAAATTGTAATAACACATTGTCGTGTTTTGTAATAAGCGGTATTATCACACTCTATTCTTAACTTCAGATCTAGAGCAGTTTCTAATGGCAGCCTGGCAGGCCATTTTTGATCGTTTGGTAACGCTTTATGGTGAATTTGTTGGAACGAGAAAAACTACATTGAAAACATAATATTTCGCGCTCGTAACTAGTGCCAGTCCAAGAAGGACCCCCCCCCCCCCCCCCCCTAAACTCTGGCGACGTACATCGAAGAGAATTAGTGAGAGGCTCCGGCATTTTTGTTTTTCAAAAAATGTGCATTATTTTGATAAAAGAAAGAAAATACACAACGAAATTCAAGTTCACAGCTAGTCAAGTTTTTTCTAAATAAAAGGGTAAAAATGGTACCTTATTACTTAATTGCATTGCCCAGCCCCTCACTCTCAGGAGTGTTGGCACGGAATGTGAAAGGTTAACTTCGCTGTTTCTTAGTTTTTTCCTTTTTAACATTTATTTTTAGTTATCTGGCTTCAACCTTTCTCTGCCGATGATATTATTAAAAGGGATATTCACCGGACAATTCTTTCTGCCAAAATAAAATAAAAAAAGCCATCCAAACAAAATTATTTTATTGAACATCACTGTGAAAATAGGAGGAGTTTGGAATTACAATGGGTGGTCTGATACCACAACATCATTGCCGTGGAGCCTGAAAACAAAATCAATATGACGGCAATAAATATTGAGGAAGGCAAGGTCGATGTGGTTGTAAAAATCAAACGAAAACACGGAGAAAAGAAAGAAGAACCGCCATTACTACTATTGAGTGTTAAGAAATGCCGTTAATCTGTTGTGTTTGATTACGTCATTATCTTCCTCACAGCTCGTTTAACTTTTTTTAACGTGACAATTTAAGTCGGTCAGACAACACCGAACGGAGATAAAAGGTGGAGTGGCTCAACACTTTAAAGACAAGCTATATATCATGAAAATATGTTTAGATCGTTTTTCCCTCACAAAAATGAAGACAAATTACTTGTTAAAAACCGACTAGAGGAATAACAAATGTAACTTCACATTTCCTTACAACGTGCTTTGCTGCAAATTTGTCGCAGTTCTGGTGAGTAGTTAGCTAATAATGTTGAATAACTCTCATGACGATACAAAGCAGGAAAATAAATTTACACCACGAAATCTTTAACTGTTTTCCCTAGTTATAGAAAACGAAAACCAGATTTCTGTATGATTGCTAATTCTCATTTTAAAGGATTATTACAAAACATGACAATGTGTTATTACAATTTACGACAGCTCGGAGTATTACAAAATACGGCAATGTGTTGTTACAATTTGCGATAGGTGCGTTATTACAAATCACGACAATTGTTATTACAATTTACGACAGCTATTACAATTCACGACAACTGTTATTACAATTTACGACAGGTATTACAATTCACGACAACTGTTATTACAATTTACGACAGGTATTACAATTCACGACGTTTATTACAATTCACGACAGTACAGCCGTAACCAGAACTTTGGCATAGACGAGGCAATGTCTGGATTTGAGGTTCTAAGGGCATGCCATCCAGAAAATTTGAAAAACTAGAAGCTCGGAACCTCTTTTTCTTGAGAAAAATCCATCTTGTCGAACTGGGGATTACTTTCCCAACTGAGCGAATTTTGTTTTTAATTTTGGGTTAAAATAAAGACAAGGCAAGTGCCTTGTCTTGCCTCTTGTAGTTACGTCCCTGCTAGAAATGAAACAAGCCGAGGTTAAATATTTATAATTATTTTCTTGTTAATATTTTCTGAAGGACACTAATTAGAACTAAAATTTGGTCAAACGTTTCCTTATTCAGTGTAGTACATAATTAATATGTTTATTGATGCAAGGAAACCGATCTTGAAATTTATCCAATAAAAAAGCCGATCACAAAAATACCACTAGGTCGGTGGCAGTGTCTCTGTGTCTGCTGGGTACGCAGGAGTTACCGGAGAAGTCAGCGTCGATGTTAACAACTTTGAGGAATCAGAGGAAACGAGCAAGGAGTTTGGAGAAAAACAACTTTCTTATCAGATTGGCGGAGACAACTTTCCAGAGCCAATTCGGCTGGAGCTCTTGAGTATTGAAAAAACACTAGATGAGAAGTTTTGGGAAAATTTAGATGAACTTAAAAGCAGACCACGATCACCATGCAAAAGAATGAGCAAAGTAAAATTACCAAAGCTGAAAAAGAACATCATCAAAGCAATTAAAGATTACCCCAGGAGAAAGAACGTCCACAGGGCTAAAGGTATGAACAAATAACGAAGGAAAAGTGTCTTTGCTGGTTTCTAGGCGAAAGCAGAGGTTTGTTGCTGTGTTCTAGGAGTAAAGAGTGTCCATTCTGTAATGTATTATAGGTGAAAGCAGGTATTTTAGGTGAAAGCAGAGTGATTAGAATGTCTTTCTAGATTCTAGTGTTGTTCCTAAGTAGGCCTTAGTTGAAATCTTAAAGTTTTCCTGTGTTCTAGGCGAAAGTAGGGTGTCTTTTCTGAGTCAAAGTTGAAAGCAAGGGGATATTTCTTGGCCACGTTTTAGGCGAAAGCTAAATGTCTTTTCTAGGTACACCTTGAAAGAGAGCGGATTGTCTCTCCGGGTTAAGTCAATGACTAGAAATTTGTGTTCTTCATGGGTACTAGGCGAAAACAGGGTATATTTCTCGGCTATGACGTAAGCGAAGGCTGAGTTTCTTTTCTGGATGATATATATAGAGAATATTACACGGCGGCACGAAGATATGAATTTTATTTTCGAGTGGTAAAGCAATATTTTACGAATGAGCGCAGCGAATGAGTAAAATATTGCTTTTACCACGAGAAAATAAAATTCATTTCTTCAAGCCACCGTGTAATTTTCTTTTTATTATATAGACAAAAACAATGCATGAAGTAGAAGTTAAAACATTTTTATTAATCAAATGGTTAAACACGAGCGACGGCTAAATATAACAATTGAGCAAATTGCCAAACTGAAATGCAAAATTTCGCAAACGGAAGCTTTCAGAAGATGTATCACGTAAATGAAAAAACAGTCTGTTTATTAGCTTTCATCATGTCACTGACAATAAATACTTCGCCGTTTTGAAATCTGTTTCTGCTCAAACTCACCACTTTTCTGATTTCTGATCGCGAAGTCTTGCAGTTCGGCAGCTGGAATTTCTTGATTTTCCCTCCCGTCGTTTGACTCTCCACAAGCAAGAAGCTCTTTTAAATAATTTCAAGGCATGTGAAGTTTTCTTCTTCGTGTTAGCATTTTCATGCTCCTCAGTAAAAGATTTCATTTTGGCTTCAGTGAACTTCACGAATCGATCTCGATAGCTCGCCATTTCCAACCGGCGTTTGGCAGCTTTGCACAAACAACCGTACAAAGGCGGGAAATGACGTCATCGATATCCTCACTAGTGAGGATATGGAAAATACGCCACTACAGTCCCGGATGCAGTTTCGTATGAATTTTACGAGTGGTCTATTTTCCAGTAAAACACTCACGGCTATATAATAAATAGCTATATAGACAAAGGCAGGGCCGTTTAGATTCCTGGGCACACCATAAACGAAAACAGAGTGTCTTTTCTGTCAGTCTAGACGCAGATAGAAGCCAGGGCCAAAGTACGCTTAAGGTGAAGGTAGAGTGTTCCTTTCTAGGACTTAAGCGGCAGCAGAGAAAATTGTGGGAAAGAGAAATGTTTAGAAAACAGGCCAAACAAGACCATTTTAGTTTGTGTATGTAAATGCATTAGTACCGCTAGTTATTGTACATTAAATTTACATATTAATTTTTCTACAGATAACCCGATGAAGCTCCGTCTGGCTTGGCCTGTCGGGTATTTTTCGCTCTATACCGCTAAAACCAGTGGCGCCAACGTTTGCCCACAAGGGACTGGGTTCCAATGGAGTGAAGGCAGTGTGACAAATCAGAATCGAGGGTTCTGGCCTGAGCCCCCCGCAAAGTCATTGAGTATGATTGCATTTGAAGGTCATCGTGATAGGTCGGGAGTAAAATTTTCATTCTGCAGTAAGACGGGAAACCCCAGCAGTGAATACTTCAGTCCACAGTGGCCGCCTGGCAGATATTGTATTCTCAGAAAGAGCACTGATCCTGGGCAAGGAAAATGTCCCCCAAGTAAGTTTTTAAACCCAGGCTAATATAGCTTACAACTTGCCCTTTGGCAATAAAGCAATATTTTCTTTTTTTGCCTTAATAACATTTTATTTCAAAGTTCAAGCGTCAGCGACAAAACTTAGTCAGCTAAATTGACTTCTTTGATAATGGAAGAAGATGACGTTTCCAGCAAAAGCGTTCCCCCAGGTGCGTATTTATAATAATAATTTATAACAGTACAAAAACCCTGTAATGGACTAGCATCCCATCCGGGGGTAGTAAAAACACTTCTAGTCACTTCATATTACGGGAACCGGGATAAACTCCGACCTGATGGGCAACTAAGCTTAGCCTGTTCCAGGCGTTTGGTTAGTTGGGAAGCGGCGCGAGGAACGGCGAGCGAAAAAATGGCGGGGGGGACTAAGGTGAGGGGGCCCCACTCCCCTTATTTTTTTTGCACGCCGTTTTTCGCGCTTCCCAACTAACCGAACGCCTGGAACAGGCTAACTAAGCTTAAAGGCTAACTTTTCCTTTATCTTTATCTTTTTGCCATAATAATTCAAAAGGAATTTAATCAACAGAATTTGAAATCGCCTACGTGAAGTGGGATGACATAGGATGGTATCCGCCAGATAATGGCCCTAAACCTGCGGTTAAAAGTGGGGAAGTCCCTGATGGAGAATACCAGTCTGGTAACTATATGGTGATAACCTACTGCTGTCGAAGAGATGCGTTTCATACCAAACCGATGCATTTACCAATCGGTGAGAATCTAGCTCTTACTGAATGTGTCTTTCCTTATCTCTCAGTGTACGTAATCATATATCTTTCTCCTCTAGTCTTTCTCTAAATGGTGCGTTGTGGTTCATTGTACTCTCGTTTGTGTTTAGCAAAGTTTTTGTGTAGTGCAAGTACGCTTTATAATTGTAGTTTTAAGTGTTTGAGTATTGTATTTAGAAAAATAAAAAATCACAACAAATGTTATATTAAAAAAACGCAAGAAGTTGCAGGTCCGTTATGTGATATGTACGTCAATAATACTGAAAGACGTGGGTACGGGGAGAGGAAAAATGAAGCCGTGATTAACGGCTAAAACATACCACGATTTATGTTTCATAGACCTCAAACTTGAATTCCTAAATTTTCCTAGAACGAGAATCAGCCTGAAAGATTTAACTTCTTAATGGGTGCAAGTTTTCTGGTCGCGCGTAGGATTTTAGGAACAAAAGCCAAATCAAAACTCGCCTGTGTTAAAGCACATGAAAACTTTTAAATGTTAACTGACACCTCTACGCCACTTTTGTTCTAAGTTAGCTGCCCCATTCCCATCCAGCCCCCGATGAGACTGCAAGATTGATGCGCAAAAAAACGTTGCTTAGACATAGTGTAGCTGTTAGTATTAATATCATTTTGATATCTTATATTGCTTTGTGCTTAATTATCTCATTAAATTCACAGAAAATCCCTTTATACTCAGTAACGTCGCTGGAAATCCATGTCAGAAAGTCTGTGGTGCAAAGGAATCACCATTGGCTTTTCGAACAGTAGCTGATGCTATACCACCTCATCAAGATGCATCTTCAACTATCACTGGTGACATCAAGCCGGAGGGAACGACTTCAAGAGCCGAACTGGAGTTACGTTATTGCTATTACGAAAAAATGGATGACGGTTGGTATAATAGTGATAGTGTCAAGATTATCCAGGTTCATTCAATACATTCACTTTACAACAAACCGCCTTTGAACCTCAGGAATTTTGCCGGCCAAAGATCGTAAATTGTACAATTTGCATTAGAAACAAATCACTCGAAATCACTATTACATCGTAAATACCAACGATACCTAAGCTAAAAAAGCGATCTAAAGTGAAAAAAGAAGACAAGCAAATTTAATTAGTGTGAAAGGAATATTTTTAACCTCAGGCGGTGAACTTGTCCGTTTGTTTTAAGATGAAATGTCTTTCAAATCAATAAAAGATGACACAAAATCTTGTAAAATTGGGCCCAAATTTTCTCCGTCTGAATGCAAAGAAGATGAAGATGTGGTTTAAAAGTTTATTACCGGTTTAAAATTTTTAAACCGGTTTAATTTATATTTTTCATTGTCTCATATCCATATAACAAAAGGAAACTGGTTTGAAAACTTTGAAAGCAAAAATAAATTTATACCAAAACACAAAGGCATTCTCAAAGCGCTTGAAAAGTGTTGGTTAGGACGCGATGACAAAGATCTCAAAGACAGCTAGCCAACCTCGGATCCAGACTCTGACGTGAAATCCAAGGAAATCAATGGCGTTTTCATTCAGTATTTTTTTCTCCTTGATTGCACGACAAAGCAAAACTTACTAGAGATCGTCTAGTCAACTTTTCAGTGTCAGAAAGAAGTATTTTCCCTTGCATCACAGCATACAGACATAACCAAAACAAGAGTTTGTTCGAAACATTGAGCGGGGGTGGGGTGGGGTGGAGGCACCAAGACAGTAAGTTAAGCATTTCACCCGGCTATGCGGAGGTGATTTGTTCAATTCCGTTTGAGTCCGAGATCATCTTTTAGACAACTGCGAGGATCACATATTTAATCTAAATAATTCTTAAAATAGCAATAACGCGCTTTTTTCGTGCTTCAAAATACAATATTTTCTCGATTGAACGCCGGGTACCCAATAAACGCCGGGTCTCCAAGATGGAGTTGAAAATATGCCCCTCTGGTACTTATTTGAAGTATAATAAGCTGTAGGTTTATAAGCAAGATATTTGTTTGTCAACAATAATGCAAAAAACCCTGCTTTATGAACACCGGGTTCGAATAAACTGCAGGAGTAAAAAAAATTGTCGGGTCCACCAGGCCAGGTTTGAAAAAAACAAAAAAAAAAAACGGTCCGGGGCGTTTAATCGAGAAAATAAGGTAGAGTATATTTCATAAGTCTCAATTTTATTTCATTCTTTGTCGTTCTATAGCTGATTTCGTAACCTACGAGTTTGTTGACGAAGCTGTGATGGCACGTACCGCAGAGAGAAAATGCGTGGAGAAGAAAGGTCATCTGGTCAGCATCCACAGCCGACAGGAAAACGACATTGTCAAAAATAAGATGGGGAATAATGCTCGTGCGTGGATTGGCTTGAAGCGAAGGACCGTGCGGAACAGACCATGGGTTTGGTACGATGGCACTGAGGTGGATTTTGGAGACTGGGAACCAGATGTGACCGATGAGCAAAACTTCGTCTCTATGAGCTCAGATGGCTCATGGGAAGCTCAAGTCAACGAGGTCAAGCTTCCGTTTGTGTGCAAAATAATAAATGATTGTCCAGTAAGCTCATAAATGAAATGTGAAATGAATGAATAAACGACGCTTCAAAGCGTATTGTTGACTGTCATTTACTATAAAACTGTTTCTAAAAACAACCTAGATGGTCAGGGGTTTTCAGTTAAGCCGATAGAGAATGCTGGGGAGAAAACATAGTTTAGGACGTTTAACTAAGTGCATGCAGTTTTAGATCAAAGAACTCGGTCGGTTCCAAAATGTAGTAATAAATATCTCAATGGTTAGTTTGTTTTTTAAGAAGGAACGCGAGTAACGATAAGCGAAAAAAAAAAAAAAAAAGACGAAGGTTCGTTGTTTGGGGAAACCCTCGCCTCCTCCCCCCCCTTAAAAAGGTTTGCCTTTTTCCTCTCAGCGTTCTTCGTGGAAATCCCCAGCTAGCTACAGAATGCCTATAACAGACTTTCTTTCTACTATGTAAAGTCTATAACAATTCAAAAGAGTATTGTTGGGATAAAAGGTCAAATTTGCTTTCTAATTTCGTTAGTTTTTAAGCTAGTAAATTCGCCTCTGTGTTTCTTATAGACGGTGTTAAATTCATTATTTGTACCGATATTAGAGCTCGTTATACAGAGATCATTCAGGAAGAAGTTTTGGAATACGTTTATTTTTAGAAATTTTAGGTGTCTGTTCCCTAGCTACGACACTTACTTAAAGTTAAAGAGAGAGGAAAAAAAACAAATATTGTGACCCGTGAAAATCCCTGGCGGTGTATCCCACTCTTTTACTGCTCTTTTACTGCTAATTATTAAAAACTAGCAATGGTATATTGCAATTCCTGCGTTTTGATTGGTTAACAGACAATGGTATATGAGCTCATATACCATTGACCACTTATTTATTTATTTATTTTGCCACACAAACGAAAAATGCTATTTATTTGTAGAAATAAATAATTTCATGCAGCTTGCGATGTATGCATCTACCAACTTCAGGTCTGGGAATTACTTCCGGCCATACGGGATATTCTTCATGTGTCCTTATATAGAATCGAGGCAAGCGTGGTGAATTCTCTTTCGTTACATGTCTTAAACAAGCGACGACAATTTTCTGCGTGGCAAGAATCGAGCAAGAAGATGCTGATGGTTTTCCATAGTTGATGCTCTGCGACATCCTTGGAGCGATATACCAGGAGCTCTTCTTCTTAATAAGATAAGTGCACGATTGTTGTTTGCTATTGTGTTGAGCACAATAGTTCATTTTTTGCACAGTTTAATTATAGGAGGCGTACGTGTTGCACAATTTCACGCCATTGTTCAACTCAGCTTAGCTCCGTGTTTTGCTATAATTCTTCACGGATATTAATTTTTTAGCGAAAGGGCGATCTGTTTCTACTTTTAGTACCTATGACAATTGCCTCCGCTTGCCAGTAAATTTTCTGCTTATATTCCTTTATTGCCAAATAATGGATTAATCTATTTTCCTTGGTCGCAGTCCCAGCGGGTGTTCATGTTCGTACAGCTCGGTGCAAGGTACAGTCTAACCCCAGGCGGTGTTGGACACGGTTCACGTGACATTTTTCGACCAATCATTTGTCACCTTGGTGGAAGCAATGGCGGACAATTTTGTCGCGGGATTTTAAGAAGGTCTCATCTTTTTCGTGCGATTCCGGCGAAACTTTAACGGTTGTTACAGATTATTTTATTGGAGCTGGAAGAATAATACCTAGGCCAGTCATCTGTCAAGTTCTGAATTAAGGGAAGCGACTTTTCTCTCAAAACTAGTCGATTGAAATCATGCTATATGGTAAAGGGTTGTTTGGCGCAAGCGTTCGACGTCGATGAACATTTGCTCATTTCTTGACAAACAAGGATCAGTACTGTGAATTATTTTTGCATAGAACTTAAGTTCGATAGTTGAACTTTAAGAAAAGTACTGTGGGCCCGGGCGGGCCCCGCCGTTTTAACGGTCAAATTTGGACTTGAAGTTGCGGTTTTTTCCTTGATATGTCACTCAGTTCTCTTCCATTTCGCGGCATTTTGCGGGAGTTGATGGTGTGATTTCTGTCGATGTTCTTACTGGACAAGGGCTTAATTTGGTACTCCCGTTCATGTGTATTTATATTTTAATGTTCACTTGCCCTTTTTGTTATTGTAGTGTTTATATCATCCTTTTGTTTGGCCGATATTCGGCATGTCGGAGCGATTGCCCAGCCACAGGCAGTTGAACTATAGGCTCCCGCAGTCCCGCAGTCGACGAATAATTATCCTTCGTTCAACATGCTTTACACATGTATTACACTTATCGGCTTCGCGCAACACGCTTTAGTAAGAACGAGAAATTTGCATGTACTCCACTTATACTTCGCGCACCCGCTTTAATTAAGAACGAAAAATATACACGTATTCCACTTATCCTTCGCGCAACATAAACAACGAAAAATATGCATCTTCGCTCAGCACGCTTTAATAGAACGATAAATATACATGTGTTCCACTCATCCTTCGCGCAACTCGCTCGAAGAACTAGAAATATGCATTTGTTCCACCTATCTATTCAAGAAGACGAATATAAAGTGTTTATATCATCATTTTGTTTGGCCGATACTCGGCATATATATCAAAACGGCCGTTGGGCCCTCCAAGTAAAACAACTCAGCGAAAATCCATCAAAAACCACGATAGGGCGAACTGCGTTGGCCAGCAGTACATCGACGTACTTCATTCATTACTCAACATTTCTGAAAAGGAAAGCGCCAAAGATAAGTTCAATTCGATCACAAACGTGCTAGAATCGAATAATACTCCCAATAGTCGACGAACCGCGATGTTTCGAATCCAAAATATGAGTTGTTCCGCCGTAAAATGTCGCCTTTATGAATCCAGCAATACGCATCTATGATCATCTATAGGTGCTACTAGGCTCGCGAAAGATTTGATATGGATTTCCTCCGATATTTCTTTCAGCATTGGAATGTCTTCGCACCGCGAGGAGATGTTTACAGATCGGCGATCAGACGATAATAAGTGCAATTGAAAATTTCTTCCGGCATGCTTTGCGAGTCGTGTCCAACACCGCCTGGTCTAACCCCGCTAATTCGAACTTTCCTATCGGCTATTTCTAACTCTTCAGTTCAAGAGAACTCTTTAGTTCAAGAGTCGCCGTGCAAAATAATTTTTATTCATAATCTTTCTTTAGCTATACAGTAAACCGACAGCTTCCAACTTGTCGAATCTACCAGGCATTTGAGTTTGCGCTTTATTGAGCGCTTGTTTTATTACGGACCGCTTTGTTTTATCTCCGGCAGTAAAGCATATTCCTGGCGTCATCTCAATATTTTGGGTTTGACAAATATGTTGCCGATTTTATTAATTTTTGCGGTACCTGTACATTTTTATTCAAAAAATGTCCTGTAGATTTTTCGAACTCTTTAGTTCAAAGATCGTCGTGTAAAATATTTTTTCATTCATAACCTTTCTTTAGCTATACAGTACACCGACAGCTTCCAACATGTCGATTCTACCAGGCATTTGCGTTTGCGCTTTTGTTGAGCGCTTGCTTTATTAAGGACCGCTTTGTTTTCTCTCCGGCAGTAATACATATTCCTGGCGTCATCTCAATATTTTGGGTTTGACAAATATGTTGCCGATTTTAATAATTTTTGCGGTTCCTGTACATTTATAGTCAGTAAATGTCCTGTGGATTTATCGAACACGCCTCCGGGGCCATTTCACAGCAGTTCAGTACACCAGATACTAGTTTAGTTATTATCTTAAACATCTCTCCAACTAAAATTGAGCAGCGCAAAGCATGGGCCTTTACCGTAAACTTTTAGGAAGAAGTTAACACCAGACTGCTTCAAACATGTCGTATCTACCAGGCATTTACGTTGGCACTAGAAATAGTGCCTGCTTTTTAAAGGACTGCTTTGCTATTATCTGCGGCATTTATAGTTTTGCCAAACATGTTACCGTTTTTTACTGAATTTTGTGCAGTTCCTGTATTTTCATGTTTGTCATGCTTGCTAAGTAAATGTCCTGTGGATTCCTCTTCCTCCACCTCTTTGCGGGGGTGGCCATTCCGCTTTTACTGCCTGATAACAATTATTTACAATTATTCATTTTTGACTCTTCTCAATTAATACAAGTACCATTATAATGTCAATTCTACCTTGCAGCAATATGTTTTACCGCAATTCGGCTTGTATTGATTATTTCACATTATTTGTTTGCTACTGCTGTCGTTGTTCTTATAAATTTATATTCAGATATGCTATATCTTCCGCCATTAGGTCAATTACCTCGTGGTTTTTAGCTGTATTAGCTGTTTGGCTTTGTCCCGCTGTTTATATTATTATTAGTCAATTTTTCGCTCTTAGCCTGCACACAAGTTCTCTTGTCTGCAATTCTAAGGATCTAGGCTACAGATTTAGGCTCCTTTATAAGTACATTGCACTTCCAATGCAAGAACTGATGTACTGACCTTGAAGCTTTAAACTGCATCTACAGGCTTAATTTTAGTGGTTATTTATTAATTAATTATTTATTTGTTTATTTTATTTTTTATTTTATTTTTTTTTCAACACATTTTCAAAATTGTAACAGTGGACCTAGAAGTCGCTATCAATAGTATCAGGCAGTATTTCTCAAAGGGCTTTTAACATTCTGCCATGCTATTTATATTCAACAGGCGCACCTGCTGGCCAGCAAGTTTGCCTCATCCAAGCTACCATCTACATGAAGTCACCTGTACAGGGGTAGGATTCCATAGCCTAGTGATGATTCGCCTTCATGATTCACCTTCATACCCATTGCAGAGCACCACAGTTGCAGATCATTTATGCCTCCAATCATTCAGATTCATCATCCAGAGCAGCCCATTGGGGACACACCTTCCAAGCAGGAAACTCGGCATAGGCCTAGACATTTTGAACACCTCTGAAGTACAACTCATGAACACATGTAGGTGATGAACAATCAGTAGACAATCTTTGCTCTTGGACATTTTATTGATCAGTAAACATGTATGCTTTTGCGCTTCTAGTGTACTTTTTTTCTTCTTCTTCTTCTTCCGTCGTATTATTACAAGTATTGTAAAAAAAAAAATCCGGTTTTTGTGTATTAGTGTTGTCTTTATTAGTGTTTAAGTATTGTAAGTATTGTGCTAGCTGTTATTGTAAGTGTACTTATTATTGTAAGTAAGGCGTCAATTATCTAAATAAAAAAAAAAAATAAAAAAAACATAGTATGCAAGTAAGAAAGCACACTTGTGCAGGGGCCAGGTGTCCTGCAGTTAATGTTGTGCGAGACATGCACGTATGAGAATGCTCCAAATTTAGACTCAATTGGCCACTTTCACTTCTCTATATAATAATTTGTTGTAATGTTTACTTGAGGAACCTAACACTTGTGCACGAGCCAAGTTTTAGGAACAATCAGTGGACAACCTTTGCTCTTGGACATTTTATTGATCAGTAAACTTAGTACGCAAGTAGGACAGCACGCTTGTGCAGGGGCCAGGTGTGCTGCAGTTAATAGTGGGTGAGCCTTGCTCGTAGTTAAGTATGCTCCAAATTTAGACTCAATTGGCCACTTTCGCTTCTCTATATAATAATTATTTGAAATGTTTACCTGTAGAACCTAACACTTGTGCAAGAGCCAAGTTTTAGGAACCACTTCTTAGTTTGTTACCTCGATCTAAAAATGTAAGGGTTTAAAAGCTTATGAGAAACAAGAAATAAGATGTCTCCCCGGAGTTTCCTGGACCTATACTTATTTTGTAATTTATATGCATGCGAGTGGTATACATATCTAACAGCATAAGGGCAATAACCCCTGCAAGTACCATTTTCTACAATGCTAGCACTTGCAGTCGTTGCTCATTCATAATTAATAGATTATCCGATTTGTTGGACAGGTGTTAACGATTTTGGTATTGCCATGGTGACCTATCTGAACATCAATATCACAGCAGTTGTATTATTTTAAAATCGTTGCTGTTTTGGCTTACTTGGGGCAAATTCATATTTCAATTCCATGTGTATTTTGGATTCCTTTCACTTGTTTCTCTACAGTTTTTACTTTCCATTGCTATTATAATCTGTTTGGCTAATTTCTGCCATTTCCTCAGGTGAGACATTTTGGCCACGCCCTGAGGAATGTATATCTGACATCAAATTCTAACCCAGAGGTCAGTGCAAGGCCTGAGGAATATGCTATTTGCACTGATTCAAAGAATAGCAAAAATGTAATTTTTTTTTTATGGTTTATTAAGAGTTTTCCTTGTTGCCATGGCGGTGTCAGATCCGGGAACATGTGTTGGTTTTACTTAAAGTATAATCCTATCTTGGCCTCACTAAAGCCCTCAGATGGCCTCAGTGCACCTCTTTAATGTTCATGGCATGTTCATGTATTTTTGTTGACCTTTCTCCCTCAAGGTTGTTTATGTGCCTGGCTCTGCATGCGGGAGGGTTCACGTTTCCCCCTCACAGAAGGGGGTTTTCCTGACGGGCAGCAGGCGCGCTAGTTTAACATGCTACAAAGGTAGATATGCACAAGTGTTGATTATAAGGTAGCACTTTCTGCTCTGTCAATGTACTGATCCGGATCCGTTCTTGTAGAAAAAACGTGACTTGTCAAATTTACAAACGTTATATAACAATCAAAAACGTGAGTAGCCCAAATCTTACGTCACATAACCAATTAAGAATGTAAGGAGTTCAGCGCTCGAAGGCAGCGAAGTTTAAAACGATTAAGAACGCAATTTGTCATGGTACAAGTCTTTAGGCGCTAATATTAATTTAACCTAAAACGATTAACAACGCAAATTTGTACTCGTACAAGTCTTTCACAAACTAAAACGTTGCTAATAGTTAACCAAAGCGAACTCATTTCGTGACAATTGATTATTTCTGCTGAGTTGCACAATTTAGAATTGCAACATCATCTAGCGAAGCGCACTATTACTAAAAATAGATTTCGCCGCATGATACCCCCGCGTGAGTCGGACAACAATTTTAGTTTCGGCAAAGGCTTTGTATGGAGGGGACGCATTCTTGAAAAAAAAAGGGCGAGAAAGGCACAATTTGAGGCCAAGATTCTCGAAAGGCTCGAAAAATGATAGATTCCAAACATTTTTGCTTTAGTAAGTGAAAAACAGATTGAAGGTATCCAAAAAATGGCCCAAAATTTAATTTATTAGACGAAGATCAGGCAATGACACCTTGATTCCCACTGCAAAATTATTCAGGCTGCCGAGAAATTTAGCGGATAGCGAATTACTATCGAATTATATAATTGTGAAGGATAGCACTTTTATGTTCGCTTTATTTAGGCCCCGGAAAGATCGTCGGTTGCAAGAAATTCAGAATTCTTCCCGAATTTGACGGCACTGATCGCCGGCCATCCGATCTCATTTCGACACATGATAGATAGACGGCGAAAATATTATGCTATTTAAACGCCTTTCTAATGGAATTGACGGCAGGGTTTGATTTTAATAATTTAAATTTATCCCCTTCACTATTAGAGACTGCAGCTACAGCTGCCGAGCTCGATCAGTCTATATTAAATACGCGACAATTGTGTAACGAAATTGACCTCTTTAAATATTCGGGTCAGGCAAGGAGACCGATCGGACGAGCGTTTCTTTGTGTAATTTTGTGGTGGCATAAATCTGAGGTTAGCTCTGTTGTGTTGCAAAATGTGCCACTAAGAACTGTGTAAACGTTTTGCATTTCTCATAAAAATAAATGTTTTCTTTCAGCAAATCCCGGCAGCAAATCGGGCCTTTATAATCCATTTAATAACTGAGAGTAAAACATTTTACACATTTATTGAATAATCGCTCTGTATGACAAACCTTTTGTTTCAAACCACGGTTTAAACTTTCTACGTTGCACAGGTAAGGCTTTCTCTCGAATTCCGAGCCAATCTGGCCATGGTTTTGTGCCTGGGTTTTGTGAAACAATCGCTAAATATGCCTCCGAAGTGCCCGCCAACCATACATTGTTCTTACAGAGAGCACAGGGCACAGAGGAGTCAAGTTTGTCCGCAATTCAAAATCTCTACCGTGCAAAACGACCTTCAAAAGCTTTTCAAAGCGATCGTGCGGGAAGTTTTGTTTTGTCCCAGCAAACAAAGCTCTGCCAAAGCAACACACACACATGGTACTTCGAATAAGTAGTCTTTAATTAAGAAGGAGCAAGGATGCATAAATATAATTATGAAGAAATAGATAATACAAATCAATATACAAGATAATAATTAATATACAAGACTACAATATAATATAAGATTATTTAAGATAGAAACAAAATGGCGAGGGCACCTAATAAAAAACCACGAGGCTTGTAAGCTTAGGTTCCCTCACAAGAAAAAAACAGATGACTGGTCCAGGTACTAAAACAATGACAAGACTTAATAGAAGACAGAGTTAATAGTTATCAATAATATATGCTTTAAGTTTTCTTTTAAAAGATGCCAGTGATGAAGAGCCCGAAATTTCAGGTGAAAGAGAATTAAAAAATTTAGGACCTTGAAAGAATACGGAGAATTGTCGGATATTTGTTCTACATAATGGTAGACGAAATAGTCCGGCGGCTTAGCTCGAAATTTTAGTCGAATTGTGCACTTTTTGATACAAGCATGAAACTTGGCACAATGAAAGTGGTCACCAACAGAAATTTTTTCAGATATAGTGCCAAGCCCGAAAAATACCGGTTTCCATGGAAACCGTAATTTATTAACCCTATTCAGACCGGTTTTTTTTTTATCTTTTCAGACCTCCGTAACTTCCAGAATATTTAAGCAATCACAATGAAACTTAGAGAAGATATAGTATGTCCAAACATCTATCTTTTGGTATACGTCGCGTGGGAAGATGACGTCATACCACGTGACAATTACATCATAATGTCAAAGCAGCCGCCATCTTGGATCCGCCATCTTGGATTTCGAAATTTTTCCAAAACGTCATAAAACCGCCCAAAATTACTGCAAAGTACTCAAAATCAATAAAACTGTGCTTAAAAACCGTAAAAGGATGAAAATAATTGCATTAAAATTATTTTTCATTAATAGAAACACGAAAATTACAAAATTGGGAAAACATGCCTGTCAAAATGCCGTTGCCATGGTGACGTCAAGTTCCTGACACAACAACTTATCCTACCAAATTATTTCCAGATAAATTTTAGATAAACTCGCAAAGTTTGGTAGCGTTTGGTTAAAACTTGAAAAAGTTATAAACGTTCAAAGTCAGCGCTGGCACTTTCCGCCCCTCCCGGTCTGGATAGGGTCAAAATCAATTAAATTTCGTGAAATATTTGTTTGTCCTGGTTTATAGACAAATACTATTATGCCAGGTAGTGAAACCACGTCGCAGGTACAACATTCAGAATGAAATGCTGTAATTTAGACTGTTCACAGCCCTATATTTTCCTATTTTTCTTCTGTTAGCTAACGCTTCACCGATCGCGAGAGACCTGGACGCTAGCGCAAAACGAAAGACGCCAGGGAGCAGAGGGCGGAGAACGAAAAATCTTTTCCCATGCAATAATTTCCTAGTAAATTACTGGTATCAAACAGATGGTTAAAAATGACAATTGTAAGGCTAATTTAATGCATTCACATCTGCATTTATGAATAAAAATCTACAATAAAAGGTTTATAAAAGTACAAGAAGAAGTACTTCGTGGGGGAGGGGCCTCTCGGCTGAAAATGTCATTGCTGTTTACTAGCTGAAAATAGGAAATTGGCGTTGGCACTATATCAAGAATTGATTAATATGCGAATGCTTGTAATCCTGCAAAGTTTGATGCTTGTATCAAAAATCGCACAATTTAGGAGCTAAGCCGCCGGACTAAAAGGAGTTTGCATGCCTTGTGTTATAACGATGGATTTGATTGTTGATTGTGAATATATTCTCAAATTTTTGAGGGACAATAGCGTTCTTTACGATTGTATTAATGATTCTGAGCTCAAGATTCTATTAAACTAGCGAACACTTATAAATTATACTTGCGCTAAAATTCAACATAATAAACAACAGAACATATTGCAATTATACATTTTCTGGAGGAATAACGCTTAGCTTGCAATTCTTAGCTAAGAGCGGAACTAAGCTATAAAAAGATAAATAACGATCGGAAATTGCAATCTTGGAGAGTAAATATACTAAATATCACAATTAAAACTTGCACAAGGTCAAGGCTAAATCAACAGATGACATCTTAAGGTTAAACGTAAGTTTACAATCATCATTTTCCGAGTTTCGATATATTTTCTAATTAACAATTAGACTACAAGCCCGAGTTTTCTATGAGCAAATAGTCAACGAGGCGCAGCCGAGTTGACTATCGCTCATAGAAAACGAGGGCGAGTAGTCTAATTGTTTTAGTAGAAACTCTAAAGGATTGCAGTCCAAAACGTACAATATTGTGCACTTTGAAGACAAAAAATCACGAAAATTTACCGGTTAAAGAGCTTCGTGCGCGCGACTGTTTTCTATCGGCGAATAGAAAACAGTGGGAGAACCAATCAGATTCGCGGATTTCCAATAGAACACAGCTGAGTTTCTACTAATATTTATTAGTAGAAACTCAGCTGTGTTCTATTGGAAATCCGCGAATCTGATTGGTTCTCCCACTGTTTTCTATTCGCCGATAGAAAACAGTCGCGCGAAACGAGTAGCTCTTTAAGCGGTAAATGTTCCTGATTTTTGTCTTCAAAGTGCACAATATTAAAGGTTTTGGACTGCAATCCTTTAGAGTTTCTACTAAAACAATTAGACTACTCGCCCTCGTTTTCTATGAGCGATAGTCGGCTGCGCCTCGTTGACTATTTAACAATTAGACGGCAAGCTCGAGGTTTCTATCGGCTGATAGTTGGCGAGGGGCGAAGCCCCGAGTCAACTATCAAAAGCCGGTAGAAACCGAGAGCGAGCCGTCTAATTGTGTTAGCATAACCCACTGACCGATCTATTAAACTCAGAATATCACTAGAATTGATTTATTGAAGGTTTTGATTGATAAAATTATGCGAAAACTAAGCGCGCGCTCCGAGAGCCTTCTACGGATCGATAGTAGGCACCTGTGTAGCCAATCAGATTGCGCGATTACCAATAGTAGGTCAGTGTGGTTATGCTAATCGCTCATAGAAAACTCGGGCTCGTAGTCTAATTGTTAAATATAAATCACAGAGGAATAGTTTCACCGTGGCACTTCCCTCCTTTAAGCCTCGGAACAAATTGCAAGAACTTTGAATCAGTTCAACGTAAATGCCGCCCACAAACCCGTAAAGACCGTCGGCTCAATCCTAAAAAAACCTAAAGATAAGTTTGATCAAGATTTATCGACAGGAGTTGTTTACAAAATCAGCTGTTAAGATTGTGAGAAAGTTTATATCGGACAAACATCACGCGCACTAAGGTCCAGAACAAGAGAACACACAAAAGAGCTGTTTTCACAGGTGATAAGAACTCCCTGTTGGCACAACATTGCGCGCAAACTAATCACGATTTTAATTTCGACGATGTCGAGATTGTGGACCGCTGTTCTCAGTGGTCACGCAGACTGTTTTTAGAAGCATGGCATTCCATCCGTGAACCGAACTTTATCAACGAACACGTGCACATTCCGGAGGTTTACAAAATCTTAGCCGATCCCTAGCTAGTGGATTCTCGCCTTTCTAGACAAACATCTTATTTACATCTGGACGCCATTTGAACTTACGCTGAAGAAGGTTATAGTAATTTTTAACCGAAACGTCCGCTTTTAGATTTTAGTCAGTGACAACTACCTTTTTACCATTTTACATCATGCCTGACTACGATTATGGTATTTTTAAACTCAAGTTGAAAAGCTTCTTTTAAGGCGAGACTATGGTGTTAGAGTGGCTTAATGAAAACTCAAGTCAAAAGGTTTGCCAATAGGCCATAACCTCCCTCTTATATAAAGCTTGTCAGGTTGCGACTTACTGAAAGCTGCTAGGATGTTGTTTCTCCTGGCTGTTTTGAAGGTTTCCCTTTGCTTTCGTCGTCTGTAGGGCAAGTCTTGGTACATTTTGCGGCGGCCCATAGCAAGAATTTGCTCGCAATCTTTGTAGCGTAAAAACCTTGCAATAATTGGTCTGGGTTTTGCATCTTTCTTGCTGTTAATACGGTGAACTCGCTGAATCTCTACACTTCTGGCGTCTTTGTATCCGAGCTCCGCTTCGAGGAAATTACGAAGCACCGTTTCTGTGTCTTCTTGTCTCTCGTTCAGATCAGGCTCCTCTTCGATATTTTCAAACTTGATATCCTCTCTTCTGGAGTAAGCTTCCAAACAAAGGTTCTTGTTTTCTAAGTCTGCAATTTTGTCTTCAAGCTCGCTTTCTTTTTGCACTAGTTCGGACAATTTTAAGCTGGTGTGCTCTTTGTGTCCCTTGAAGCTCTCGGTGGTTTTCTTGTATTGGTCTTCCGCGGAATTTAAACTTTCTTTGAGGTCATTGATGTCTCGATTCGCCGAGGCTTGCGCGAGTTCTAGTGACTGGATTCGCGTGCCCATTCTGGAAAGCGTTTCTTGGAGGATTTTTACAGACTTTTCTATCGTATCGAGCTTTTCAAGCTTAGTCAGGATCTCTTGCAGCTTCCCGTCTAAGGTCTCAGACATTTCGAACACTGACAGCGCTTTCTCCTCACCCTCGTGGTTGGTTGACACAATGGAGTTCTTGTTTCTTGGTTTCTTGCGATCGTGTACAAAAGGCGTGGAGGTGAAGATTCCTCCGAAGATGAAGAATGAAATCTTTTCTTTTCTATTAGTTTCCGCAAAGTTTCGGCCATAAAAAGCCGGTAAAAATGTGAGTTTTGCAGCCGGTCACGAAACGCGTCTTTACGCGGCCATTGCTCCCCAGTCTCCAACTGGGGCTTTTCTTCGTTCGTTTTAAATACAAAGTTTGCAATAAGCTAAACAAATCGAAGCGGCCCATAACTGATTTTGATGCTGTCTCGTTAATCAAAACTCTAATAACATTTGGATAAAAGGATTGTTTCTTTGATATTTTTATGTTCTCATACCATTTTATTAATTCCACGTTTCAACGAATCTTTAAAGCATCATCCTTTTTAGAGAGCACGATTCTCCTTTTATTAAGGGAACAACAAATGTATACATTAGCTACAGTACTGTTGATATTTGATCGTAACAAAGCCGATCTTATCTTTAAAGCAACAACTTCCCACTTTTAACACAAAACAAAGTACCTGTTTCTTTTTGTTTTAGGTGTGGTTTTTCATGACAATTTCATAACAAATTTATCATTTCAAATGGAGAAAATAACGCAAGAATGAAAAAACAAAAACCTATATGAACGGCTGCGCGCCTTAATTACTAACGTCTTACCAGACGCATTTTTAAAAAGTCACGTTTGTTCCCAGGGATTTTCATCGCCTATACTCAATGATGGCGTGAAAGTTGAAATTTAAGGCCAGAACACTTCTTTTAAAGCAGTGTGTGAACCAATTAAAAAAAAACGGTCTGGAGTTCGTTTAAAGAGAAGTTGAGGGGGATATTTAATTCACATAATTTCGAAACAACTTGACGCCCTGTTGCTGTTGCTTTTATTGTGGGGCTTTATTTTTTTAATTTTTTTTGTATTTTTAAATGCCTTTTTTTTTCCTGTGAAAAGCTGTTATGATGGTAAACCAGTGAGTTATTTTAAACAATAGAGTTCATGTGGTTCCATTGATGCATTCATACTCTGTTTACAATGACCTGAGGATAAAAGAAGTATCTTTTTACACGCAAACTGCTACGATTGGCTTTTATTTGACATGTTCACAAGATATGCCACGAGACACGTGAATGTATGCATACCTGAATCATTAAGAAATCATTTCTTAAGCTTGAAAATCTTCACCTTTGTTGCCTGAAACACACAGTACTCAGGTACTTCACTCGAAGCAGCCCTGCTGAACAACAAAAGGTACAAATTTCTATTCTCCTTACATTACTCTGATCTGGTTTGAATCTTGTCTGAATATTGTGTTTAGGTATTTATCGTAAAGTTATTATAATAGACCATTGCCTTATTTCCCGGGGCCTTATTATCAAAAGGAATTTTACGCTTAATTTTTATAGGGGTGGCCCAAATGATGAATTTTAGTTGTATAAAAGGGTACTGTATGGTAAAACTCTCTAAACTTCATTATATGAAGGTGAAAGCTAGTTCTAAAGTTGTAAAAACATCTCAACATCTCAAGACATTAATACATAAAAAAACAAGCTTTACAATCAGAGGGCTCGTAATCGGAAGAAGTTACATTCTTCTAAATGAACCAAATCTAAGGCAATTGGCTTACAATGTATGTTCATTGGATATTGTCCGAAAAGATTTTGGTTCTGCGATTTGGGCGCCTCGTTATTTCCGAGGAAATCTTTTTTATCTGACTTTAACGAAACGTTCTCGGACTTAATCAAAAAAAGGAACAAGTTTTTTGAATACGAAATCAGGATGGAGACACAATTTTCTGACAATGTTTTGATATATTTATTGTGAATTATCCGCTGATAAAAATCAGTGATCTTAGCAAAAACCTATCAATAAAAATTACATTTTTTATTTTTTTTATGGCAAATTGCTACAGTAAACTCGAGTTCAAGTTACAAATATGCGTTAGTATTCAATTTAAGTAAGAATTATAGTGTAAACTACCTACCAGATACTACTAATCGGACTTTTGTCACGATTTGAACGAAAGAATAACTCTTTTATGTTGGAAGATACAAGGTTTTGAGCCAATTTGGTAAGCCATTCTCTCTCACACAATAAGGGTTTTTAGTTAACAATTTTGTCTAAGTTTAACACAACTAAGGTCAACTTAAAGTTACAATATTTGATAGCGGAAAAGTTCAATTTTAACGAACTGACCTATTTAGTTGCTATTGATTTTTACTCTTTTGGTAAAGATATTTTACGGCGAATCAAACGAAATACGTTTTTCATGCACAAACGATCTTTTTGTAATGTCATTTTAAATTTGAATTGGTGTTGATTTCCCTAAAATGTTTTGCTTCTCTACGTTTCGAATGCTAAGGACTTTTATATATTTTAAAAAAGATTTTTAAAGGAATAAATATTTTAGCAAAAAGGGCAGGTGTTTTCTTTTCTAACAAGTGTTGAAATTCATGCGCTGCTTTTCCATTTTCGGAGAAATTATATACCATGTTCCTTGCCACCTGCCAGTTAACTAATAAGCCTTTTAAAACTTCTTCAATAAGGAACCATCAAAATCATTATTTAGCAATAAATATTGACCCCAGAAAATTTACTTCTCAAACGCATTTTCTAGGCCTTTCAACCCTTAAAATCCTAAGGTTCTGGTATTTTTAAAGCAGTTTTCTGGGCCTAAGCTAATCTGTCGAATTTCGTGATTGCATATAAGAAGCTCAAGTAAAAATTTGTGCTGTTTCAAAACACTGAGGGCTCAAATTTTCATTGTGACGTCAGCATTCAGCCGTTGCCGGCCTTCTTGGTAAGCGAGCATACGGGCTCGAATCTGGCGAATATTTCGTTTATAAGTGTTTTTTCGAGTCATTTTCCACTGCAGAAGCCCCCAGGCTGGCATCATTAAGCTAGAATGCTGGGTAGAGGCAAACTTCTGAAAGAAACCAGAGGTGAGAGATGATTTGACGGTGATTGGAACGCCAAAAACATTTGTATCGAAACATGGTGGTTCATGAGTTAAGTTGTCTCTCTGGCCGTTCTGTGGATGGATTCCGAGACCTGCCAAGGCAATTTGGACAACTTTTGATTTCCAAAGAATGCGTTCGGTGCAGTATTTCTTTTGTGGCTCGCCTTATAAAAAATGTATGAAATAGAGGTGAGTGGACTTGCATTTCGTCGAAATGGCTGTATTACCCAGGCATTCCTTTCGGTCACCAATAAGGAAATTACAGGTTTTGCAAGCATTGCTCTAATCGAAGGGTAATTGCTCAGTCTGCTGAAAGATTGATGAGAAGTTTTCTCAGTGAACGGAAAGAAATAGGTTTGAAGTTTGCTGCAAATGTACACTTTTGGATTCGGAATTATTTTTTCATTAAAAAAATTGGAGACAAAGATGTGCGTTTTTTGTTGTTGTCCCATGAAGTAGAAAACGGGCATTTTCGGATTTGCTGCAGAACAAACAACCATATACAACGGAAATCTGGAGCTGTAGTCAGTAAGTTGGCTTTTAAAGCTCTGAAAATTATCACTTTGCCATAACGAGGGCTCATTACTATCAATTGTCCAGATATGTGAAAGCTGCAGATTTTTTAATTACTGCTGGTATTTTCAACGCACATATGCGTTGTTAGGATTTAAAGGGTTAAGTATAATAATAATAACTTTTGGATCTGCTTTAAGAATTAAAAGATTATATCGTGGCACAATTTCGCAAAAAAATTTATTTGTCAAAATTCTCCTTCAGGGTTAGTATTTTAAAACCAACGTTTCCAATAAATAGTACATTAAAACAGACGATAAATTTATTTCGATGCGGTCATTTTTAGATAGCTGTATGGCCGATAATTTGATCAAAGAAATTTTTTTCTTGATATTTCTGAATCTCTTTACCCTCAAGGTTCAAGCTCAAAGTATTTCTCATCAAGTTAAAAAGTCACATAACTTCAAGTCTTTTATTTAATTTGCTATTAATTTTTCCTAAAACTGTAAAATATGTTTAATACGAAGTCAAACTTTCTTCAGCTTTAACATATTTTTTTGAAATCAAGATCAACATTTATTTATTTTTTTACAGGTACACTAGAAAATGAGGCCATCCTTAATAACATTTGGCGGTTTACTTCTTTTCACTGTCCTGTGTCCGTGGTATTCCTGTGCACTTCCAAACCATGAAGACCCTGAAATTTCAGGAGAAGAGCCACAGTCTGATAGGGTCCAAGATCCTTCACGCTCGTACTGCCAACGAGACAAAAGTCCGAAAGGACTGGGGTACATTGGCGTAAAGTACAACTTGCTCGAGGGAAACCCTGAGGGTGGTGATGCGAAAGACGGAGCTGATCCGGGACTTGACAAGTCCAGGAAAATTTTAAAGTTAACAGGTCCCGAAGGCAAAGTCCCAGACCAGATTTGCTATGAACCACAACAAGTGTGTCGCATGACGAAGTCAGCTAAGATCTTTGGTGGAACAAAACGCTATCAAGAGAAATTGAACGTCGATGTTACAGCGAAAGGTAAGGCTGCATTCATTATGTATGCTACAGGGGAGGGGGGGGGGGCAGAGAATTACATTGTTTTCTTTTGCATTCGTTAATTCAATAAAGTTGCACTGCTTAGACTGAGGTTGCATTAAATGTTTCCATTTTAGATGTTTTACTTTCTATGCTGTATCGAAACATTACATCTACAGGCCAGGCACACTACTTGAAAACTTCAAATAGCTTCTATAGTCTCTCAGAATAATAGAGGTACCCTTGTTGCTTACAATCCTTGAAAGAAGCTGCTGTACTTATCATTTCTTTTTTCACTTTTTTAAAACTATTACAAAAGCTAGACAGAATCTTACAAATCTTACAGCATCCCTCCAGTAGATATTTAACAATTTTCATATCCCCCCTTTTTCTGCTCTAAAAATTTGAGAACCCCCCCCCTAAAATCCTCTGCCCCCCTGTAGGATACATAATGAATGTAGCCTAAGAGAGCAATTTTTGCGTTATTGATATATTCTGTTTTTAAATATTCGATTCGGCAGGAAAGCGGCCTGGTTTGGCCATTGGATGAATGGATAATCTTTATTTGGATGGATGGATAGATGGATAATCTTTATTTAAAAACACGGTCAAATCATCAGCTTGGCGCCAAAAATTGTCAATCAACCATCAAAGCATGAGCAGTTGACAAACAACCTGTACATTTTTCACCTCACATCCACGTTCAGTTTTATTGAAATAGAAATGAGAAATGTTAATTTCTGAAATGGTTGTTACTACAGACAAACTGTTTTTAAATGATTACAATTTGTGCTATTTTACTCAACCAGGTGGCTATGAGGGCTTGTTTGATTTTGCCTTCAGCTTGAGTTCAAGTAAGTAGGAACACGAACTGCTTTCACTTTTACTGGCACTTTGGAACTGGGACAACTCAAATGTTGCTATTAAGCAACATTTTGTCCCTTTGTAAGCCTAGAACAACGAGCTTTGGCCTTAGTTCTTTTTCATACTTCTCAGCTAAACAATGGAATGCGTTACCTGACTGTATTAGAACAAGTGTCTTTACAGAGTTTAAAAGGAGCATTCAGGGAATGAGTTTTGTTTAGACACATTTACAATTATTTTCGCATTTTACATTTAAACTTTTTTATTATTTTTTATTTTTTATTATAATTCTTTAAGATATTAGCTACAATACAAATGTTATATATAAAGCTACTATAAAATTCGAGAGGAAATAAAGTCTATGTATGTATGTAAGTCTATGTGGCTGTTTACTATGTTGCGTTGGACAAGGTTTTCAATCAACCTTTGACGACTTATTTTATTTAATTTTTAACAACCTATACTGATGGCTTCTGTTTGAACTCTACGTTTTAGTCTGTGCATCATAGGCTATAGTGTGCATGTGTAAAAGCTTTTGTGCAGTACTTTCATGTGGTGCTGTTTATTATACTGTACAAGGTAGTTCTACCTTTAAAGTTTGTCGTGAAAACCTTTTATTTGCCACTTCTTGCTTTCTAGCATTTTACCAAATTTTCAACTTAAGCAGTCGCGAGTAAAAAGTAACTAATATTAAGTACTTCTTTCTTCAGAATATAAGAAGGTGTCTAAAAGCACTAGCAAAGGGGAGACTGTGTACCGAGACTGTACTGAAATATGCAACAAAGGGGTAGCAAGGTACAGACTGGGATTAGTGCCAGTCGAAGGATGGACTCTCGATGATGAGTTTGCCTATTCAGTTTGTCAGTTACCTATCAAATACAGAAAAGGCGATGAATATTTTAAGTTTCTGGAAGAATGGGGAACGGTAAGCTGTCTTTCCGGAACGCAATTATTATCCTTGTTTAATATTGCAGTAAAACGCATTGACCAAAGAAAACTCCGTAAATTTCTTTGAATGGCCAATGTAATTCCCTCTATGAGACACACCTACGGGGAATCATGGTACATGTATAGTTGTGTTCGGTAAACATGCGTGGGATTTGACAACGCTGAATACAACAGCCATGATTCCCTGCAGGCATGTCTCATAGAGGGAATTAACATTTCTTTATTTATTAAATTTGCCAAACAAAGCTTGTGAATTTTGCAAACAAAGCTGCCAAAAACCGGTTGCCATGAAAACGCCGAAGCTAGTGAATACGTTGATCTGCCGTAAAAGAGTCTCAGGTCTCAGAGTCTCAGGAGCTACCTCTCCAGGTTTAAGTTGGATCAATTTTTAATTTACTAATTTTTTTTTTGAAAAAAATATCAGGTCTGGGCCACATGTACAGAGCTTAAAGTGAGAATCTGTTTCCTATGTGGTCTTACAATCAATTACTTGACCCGGATAACCTCTTTTCTTTTCAGCACGTTGTTATTAGAGTGATATTGGGAAAAAAGACAATTACAAGATTCACAAGTACTCTCCAAGAGTTTATGAGTTTTGCCTCAGAAAATGTAAGTATAATGAAACTTGAAGACAAATTTATCTCATAAAGCCTGGAAAAGCTGCGCAGTTGAAATAGTAGTAAAGTGGGAATATTATATTCAAAGATTATTTCGTGAGCACGCGCAGTAATAAGGTGATAAAATACTGCACCATGAGAAGCGCGTGGCAGTGAACGTTAGCTCACTTCAAAGTAATTTTAATCAGCCATTTTTTTACATCGCGGTAAAAAACACTTACTTCGTCACATCGAAGAGTTTACTTGCCAAATGTCATGAAATATTGTCATTCTCTTTATACTGGAACATAACCCGTCGTTCAACTAATCAGAAATCTAGAATGAGTGAAACTAAAGCTTTTCTACTTCATTTCGGAGCACTGGGCTATATGGCCACTGACAAAACTTCTCCAATCGCCCTGTCTCTGGCCAGGCGTTCCTTCTGCGTCCAGGTGTAGTTCTTCAACTTTATAGCGCGTTCCATATCCCACGGCTTTAGCTGTTAGGTTGTCTCCCTCTTCATCTGCTTCCATGTGGGTTCCACCAGAGAGCTTGCCGGGCAGTGCAGTGGAATAATTATTTTCTTTTCAGAATGGAACTAAGTTTACGTATTCAATGTAGTACATAATTAATATGTTTATTGATGCAAGCAAACCCATCTAAACATTAATCTAATAAAAATCTGACCATAAAAATACCACTCTTGGTAAGGCCAGTTTACACGGGCAATTTTTATGTGAAAACTTTATCGGCTTATGTAGAAGAAGAAAACTGGACAATTTTTATTTGATAAATATATTTGCTGAGAAGCTGGCGTACTAGCTTTTATGTAACAAATAAAACTTGTCACATACGAAAAATTGCTTGTGTATAGACAACACGTCACATAAAATGTGGCAAATATTGCATCAGACATATGTGGTACCCAATCTCCAAATCTTCAACTGGACTGTACGCGCGCATCTCTGTGCGTATCTCTGCTGTCCAAAGTCATAACTAGGGCACTAAACTTTAAACAGTTGACAAATAATTGTTGTGCCATCTACACGATCAAATCTATTTGTCACAAAAAAATGCCCGTGCAAACCTGGCTTTAATTTTTTAAGGTCGGTGGCAGTGTCTCTGTGTCTGCTGGGTACGCAGGAGTTACCGGAGAAGTCAGCGTCGATGTTAACAACTTTGAGGAATCAGAGGAGACGAACAAGGAGTTTGGAGAAGAAGGAGATACTTATACGGTTGGTGGAGACACCTTACCTGTGCCAATTCAGATGGAGCTCATGAGCATTGAAGAAACACTAGATGAGAAGTTTTGGGGAAATTTAGATGAACTTAAAAAGAAAAAACGATCACCATGCAAAAGAATGAGCAAAGTAAAATTACCAAAGCAAAAGAAGAACATTATCAAAGCAATAAAGGATTACCCCAAGAGAATGAAAGTCAAAAGGGCTAAAGGTATGACTAAATAACGAATTGAAATTGGCGAAATCAGGGGCTTTTTCCCGTGTTCTAGGAGCAAACAGTGTCCATTCTGTAATGTATTCTAGGTGAAAGCTCGTTTTTTTTTGGTGAAAGCAGAGTGACTTCTAGATTCTAGAAGGACATCCATGTTCCTAAGTAGACGAAGGTAGGGTGTCTTTTGTGAGTCTTAGTTGAAAGCAAGAGGATGTTTCTTAGCCACGCTGTTTTTCTTTATTTTAGACCAAAGGAAATTGTGGGAAAGAGAAATCCAAGACAACAGGACAAACAAGACAATTTTGTTTGTGTATGTAAATGCGCTAGTACCAGTAGTAATCGTATAACTAAATATGCACAATTCTTCTACAGATAACCCGATGAAGCTTCCTCTGGCCTGGCCAGTCGGGTATTTTTCACTCTATACCGCTAAGAGCAATGACGCCAATGTTTGTCCACAAGGGACTGGGTTCCAGTGGAGTGAAGGCAGTGTGACAAATCAGAATCGAGGGATCTGGCCTGTGCCACCTGCAAAGTCACTGAGTATGATTGGATTTGAGGGTCAACGTTATAGGTTGGGAGTAAAATTCTCATTCTGCAGTAAGACAGAAGACCCAAGCAGTGAATACTTCAGTCCTCCTCAGTGGCCGCCTGGCAGATATTGCATTCTCAAAAAGAGCAAAAATCTCCTTCAAGAAAAATGTCCCCCAAGTAAGTTTTAAAACAGAGGCTAATATAGCTTGCAGCGTATCCCATGTCAATATTTTCACTTTTGCCTCCACAACATTATGTTTCAAAGTTCAAACATCACAGCGCAAGTGAAACAATTTATTAGCTTACTTTTGACGCAAAGTTAATAAGTGTCTGTAAACTGACTGCTTTGTTGAATTTTGGAAAGCTGAAGTCTCGGCAAACATGTTTGCCTAAGAGCATATCTATAAAAATTAATATTATTATTCATTCGATATATATTTTTGGATTGGTTTACAATCCTAATCTCGTTCTCAGATCTCTTTAGGACGAAGCAAGATCTGGGAACGAGATTACTACAATCCCCGGCTAAGGGACGGACCATTAAAAAAGTGATAGGGGGTGGGGTGGGGAATTTTCGGCTTGCTCGAACTTTTTTTTTTTTTTTTGCAAATGTTCTTTTTTTAGAGAAAAAGTTTCTTTAGGCCGGATGCAATGTCTGGTTACTTTGTACCATGCTTTTGACAAATGCTGATTTGTTGACGATTTGCTAAATAGCTTAAATATTTCCAGATAATGTTGTTATTCATTGATTTAATCCTTTAGGGACTGGTCAATACGCACTGTGGGGTGGGCCGAGGCAATTGGAAAAGTGGGGGCTGGAGCAAGTTCATCAAATTGCAAAACCGATGTTATGATCACAAGCCATCTAGGGTGGTCCGGGGATTCATGCTCCCCCAGGAAAGTTTTATATTCGGGCCTTCTGAAATCGCTAAAAATACATAAAACTGCTCACGTCAAGAAATTTATCAATTTATACTGATGTACACCACTGGGCATTTTCTTGTAACTATAACAGTTTAAAGTCACTAAGATGTCCCACCCCCTATGTGCAGATCAAAACTAAGAACAACATGACCCACCCCTTTCTACTCCGCCCCCCCCCCCCTTAAAGACCATCTTTGATCATAATATATTTTTTAAAAAATATTAAGAATGGCTAACATCAAATGCCATGCACTGTTATTTTATACCATGTTATACTGATTTTTATCTTCACTCTATGCACTTGTCAACAGCAATTTATATCGAATGTCTTACTAATGTTGGTGTTAACGTTTTTATTCAATAGCCAGAAGGAAAGACTTGAAAGTGAATTTTTTATAATCACCGGCGTATGGGAAGAAAATTTTTGCTTGTCGGGAGGCCAGGCTGAATGTAATTTGCTTTTATGAAACTAAATTTGAGCGAAGGGAAGTCACTTGATTTTTAAACCTTATCTTCAGGAGAAAAACATCCAAAGTACAGCAACAGCGGAGAAATTGGCCACGGTTTTGCGAAATTCTATGCTGAAGTGAGACCCCATTTAAATGCATTTTGTTTTTTTTTAGAGCTCTGGAAATATTTTGAATGAATAATAAAAAAATTACTGAATTCGGCTTTCGTATGTTACTCAGCCTCACTCAACAATTGCTAAATAATACATTAAGCCTGTGATGGACTAGCATCTCATCCAGAGGGAAGTAGAAATATATTCCTAGTCGCTTCATGCTACTGAAACCAGGAAAAGCTCCGGACTAATGGGCCACTAGACTTGAACATTAAGCTTGATCTTTTTGCCATAATAATTCAAAGGGTATTTAATCGACAGAATTTGAAACCGCCTCCGTGAAGTGGGATGATGAAGGAGAGTATGCGTATTCAAGAGGTGATGGAAAAATAACTCCCGTTAAATATGGCGAAGTCCCTGATGGGGAATACCAGGCTGGTAACTATATGGAGATAACCTACTGCTGTCGAAGTGATGGGTTTCATTCCAAACCGATAAATTTACCAATCGGTGAGAATCTCTTACTGAATATGTCTTTCCTTATCTCTCAGTGTATTTTATGAAAGAAAGTGATGTAGTTTAATAAACCAGACCAGAAACTGAATGGTAGTACAGTAAAGCACATGGAGCGAAAAATCATCAATAATAATAGATTTTGTAAGCATAAAAATAGGGAATATCCTCACAAATCTCGGCATTTCTCTTCCCTCTAGACTTTCTCAAAAAATGGTGCATTTTGACTCATTGTAATAATAATAATAATAATAATAATAATAATAATAATAATAATAATAATAATAATAATAATAATGATAATAATAATAATAATAATAACAATTTTAAATGGTGTAGCTGGTAGGTGTAGCTGGCTAAAAAGAGAATATACAAAATTTGTTTTTCTACAAGTTTTTCCCATGAGATAATTTCAATTAACATGTCAATAGCCTTAACCTACATAATAACACTCTGAAAGCTTTTACATGCTCTAAGCTTCTATGTACACAAGTTATAATATAAAAAATTGAGGTGAATTATTTACAAAACATATAACTTTTTACATACCCTTGCCCATAAAACCCAATTTTCGTTTATATCATAATTATTTCATATAAAAATTCTATTCACATTATTCTCTCTTTATATATAATAAATTATCATAATAATCGAATAATAAAATTCTTGTAAAAAAAATGAATATCAAAATCTAAAGTCCTGCAAGTCCTCTTTCAATGTCAAAGTCCATCTCATTGATGTTGAGATTTACTCTCCTCAATGAACGCGATCCCCTTAAGCATAAGAAGGATCTTCTCAGAATGGCAAATGAGACTCTGGTTCTTATCCAAGACATCGTAGTCGAGTAATCCTCGCCTTTCTTGACTGATAGGAGTTCCGCTAGTCGCTTGTGATAGACTTGACACTCAGGTGCCATACCACCTGTAGTGGTGAACACCAGCGGCGTGAACGTGGCTTGTTCCACCTCCATAACTCGGCTTGCGTACATACGTTACATACGTAATTACGTACATACATACGTACATTAGTAATACGTAATAATAATAATAATAATAATAATAATAATAATAATAATAATAATAATAATAATAATAATAATAATTACTTTATTTATATAGCGCCATCCCCAAAAAGCTTATGGCGCTTTAAAAAATAAATGTGTTAAAACAAAAAAAGGTAGTAAAACCTATACATTAAGTGTTAAAAATGTTAAAAATACTTAAAATATAATGAATAACTATCTATAAAATTAAAAAAAAAATGAAAAATCACAGCAAATGTAAAATTTACAAAAAAACGCACAAAATTGCAAGTCCTTTAAGTGACGAGTTCGTCAGTAGTACTGACAAGGGTGGGTACGGGCAGATACAAATGAAGTCGTCACTATCAGCAAAATATATCTCATGATCAATAGACCTAAAACTTGAACTCCCAAAATTTACCTAGAACGAGAAAACATATGATCGGGTCCCCATCGGACTGCACTGTAGAGCGACGCTCAAAAAAGAAACTTTTAATGGAGTTGTTTCAGCATTTCAGTCATTGTAAGATATTACATTTTGGAGAATTATTATTATTATATCGCTTTGAGCTCAATTCTCTCCTTAAATCCACAGAAAATCCCTTTATACTCAGTAACGTCCATGGACAACCATGTCAGAAGGTCTGTGGGGCAAAGGAAACAAAACTGGCTTTTGAAACAGCAACTCCTATAATACCTCTAGATGATATGCCAACTTCAACTATCACTGGTGTCATCAAGCCTGCGGGAAAAGCTTCAAATGAAATACTGGAGCTAAGTTACTGCTACTACGAGAAAATGGCGAACGGTTGGTATAATAATGACAGTGACAAGCTATAATTACACAAACAAGATATAAAATAAATAAAATTAAATAATTAAGTACGATTAAATAATTCTACGGCTCGAATATTACACCTTTCAGTCAAAAATTTGGCATGAAGTATCTCTGTATGACT
Organism: Oculina patagonica; assembly: GCF_052425735.1. Taxonomy (NCBI): domain Eukaryota; kingdom Metazoa; phylum Cnidaria; class Anthozoa; order Scleractinia; family Oculinidae; genus Oculina; species Oculina patagonica. The sequence goes on along the minus strand of NC_135761.1, from coordinate 2,669,353 downwards.
CCTAATAACCCTACATTTTTGTTTTTGATGAAAAACGTTCAAGAGCCGAGAAATTAGCAATTCTGTTCAACGTGCCCATACATTGCTCTGTAATTAATAATGAAATAAGTAACATTAAATAATTCTACGGCTTGAATATAACACCTTTCAGTCCAAAATTTGGCATAAAGTATCTCTGTGTGACTCTTAATAACCCTACATTTTTGTTTTTGATAAAAATCTTTCAAGTGTTGAGAAATTTGCGATTATGTGATGTACCGATACATTGCTCTGTAATTATGTAAATCATTTCTGCGATTAAATAATTCTACGGCTCGAATATTACACCTTTCAGTCTAAAAATTGGCATGAAGTATCTCTGTATGACTCTTAATAACCCTAGATTTTTGTTTTTGGTGCGGTTCTTTCAAGAGTCAAGAAATTAGCGATTCTGTGCAACGCGCCCATACATTGCTCTGTAATTGCATATTTTTTCTCTCAAACATGACATTCACACGGGCACACGTCTCAAAGAGGACATCCCGCTCAGTGTTGTCTCCGTGACACTCCCCGAAGAAGTAGCACCGCTCTACGTTTCCTCTTTCATGGATGTGGCGTTCATTGTATTTTCTAGCTACATGTAAACGGGTGATCTCGGAGAGTCAATAACAGTGAAATAACCACGAAAATCACAAAAATGATTGTCACTATCTTGTTTGTGCGGTTGCCCCTAAATAAATAAATAAATAAATAAATAAATAAATAAAATTTGTTTTACGAGGGTAGCACATAACAGTCTTTCGACTGTCAAATCTGTGGCCCTCTGATTCCAGATCGAATTGGAATTTAGAAGTGTTGGTTTTTTGGAGGAAGGAAAACCGTAGAACCCGGAGAAAAACCCTCGGATCAAGGACGAGAACCAGCAACAAACTCAACCCACATATGACGCCGGGTCCGGGAAATAAACGCGGGCCACACTGGTGGGAATGGAAAGGGCTCTAACTTATACACTACCCCTGCACCCCCATATCCAGGTTCTTTCATTGACTTCGTTTCGAAGTTAAAGAAGAAGACAAGTAAACTTAGTTTGGAAGGAATTTTTTAACCCTCAGACGGTGAAGCTTAGTCGTTGTCAAATTGTGGCTTTAATTTCCTTCGTCTGAACGCATTGAAAACTTTCTTAAAGCGTTGCATAAGGTTGACTATAGTCAAAGGAATTCAAAGGCCTTTCCATTAAGTATCATATTTCTCTTTGATTGCACGACAAAGCAAAATCACAAGAAATGGTTTAGTCAACGTTTCAGTGTCAAATTTGAAGGAAGAAGGTAATTTATTCCTGTCATTAAAGATGTGATATTGTTCATCGTGGTGTAAGATAGGAATGAGCGTTTATTCGTTTATCTCACGAGAGAATCTCTTTGAGGTGTATATCGCAGACAAACGAATAAACGTTCATTCCTAAAATCACAGCGTGCAGCGGAAAACCAAAACAAGATTTTGATCGAGACATAAAGCGGGGGTGGAGTGGGGACGCCACGGAAGACAGTTAATTGAACATTTCACCAGTTTTGCTAAGGTAATGGTCCCTGCCGTTTTTCAGTGTAACTAAACTCCCTATAAGACAGAAACCTCTCTGAAATCATTAACGGACACTTGAGAAGTGTTTTTATCATGTTTTATTAGTGAGAATACTTCCAAACTTCGTATCGACCTAGAGCAAAATTAGTCAGCTCCCTGAGAATGCGTGTATACCAAGCTTACTAAGCGAAAACAATGACGCTTTAAAGGATTACTTCTTTACCTACGTGTATGGGCACTAAAGAGGTCGTTTTCTACTTACAGTATTACAGTTTGTAGACGCTCTCAATTTTTGCTTTAACAAACGAATACGGTCCTTTTATTATTTTAGTCTTGTTGCAGTTTGCAAAGGCTTTTTACATTGTGCAAAGGCAGCTTTATTATCTCAGAATTACTGGTGTCATTAGTACCTCGACTCTCTACAAGACGGACACCTTTCCAAGACGGACAGTTGCGGCTGGTCCCGAATGTGTCCGTACGTCTTAGAGCGAGTTGACTGAAAATATGCTTTAGGTACACCTAATTGCAGTAAGGTTGTCATAGAAAAAAGGAAAAAAGTCAAATAGGAATTAGCTATAAACGCATGCATGAAATTAAATTGTACAAATGGAGTCAAAATACGAATAAATTTATTTATCTTGTTACATCATAAAAAGTGGACTCGATGTGTGCATATTAAAACTCGTGAGTTTTCTGTAAATGCTATCAGTTATTAAACTACGCTAATAATTCCTATTTCCCTTTTTCCTTTTTCATTTTTCTATGACAACTTTATTGCAATTAGGTGTATATTAGCAAGATATATGTTTGTCAAATAAGTTAGATAAGTTTCATAAATCTCAGTTTTGTTTTATTCTTGACTCTTCTGTAGATGAATTCGTAACTTACAAGTTTGTTGACAATGCTGTCAAGGCACGAACCGCGGAGAGAAGGTGCTTGGAAGAGGAAGGGCATTTGGTCAGCATCCACAGCATAGATGAAAACACTATTGTCAAGAACAAGATGGGTAAAACACCTCGCGTTTGGATTGGCTTGAAGCGAAGGACCGTGCAGAACAGGCCATGGATTTGGTACGATGGCACTGAGGTGGATTATGGAGACTGGGAACCAGATGTGACCGATGACCAAAACTACGTCTCTATGAGCAGAGATGGCTCATGGGAAGCTCAAGTCAACGACGTCAAGCTTCCGTTTGTGTGCAAAATAATAAATGATTGTCCAGTACGATGAATGAAATGTACGTGAAATGAATGAATAAACGGCGCTTCAAAGCGTATTGTTGAGTGCCATTCGATTCACTATAAAACTGTTTCTAAAAATTAAAGCAAACTCGGCGACTGTGTTCCATATAGACGGAAATTCAAAATTTCTGCGGATCAGATATCCAAGTTCGAGCAAAAAATCTTTAATATCTAAAGATTATTCAGCGGAAAAGTTTAAATACGTTTAGGGATTGAAAAGTGTCCGTTTTTTTAGCTGGGACTCGTGAAAATCCCTGGCGTCGTTTTCCAAACCTTTTCTGCTTGATATAGATACTAAGGTGATCGATCGTGTCAGTATGCCGGATTCGAAGACCAACGACCAACTTGGCCTCCAGTGCTGATTCCTCCCCCACCTAAAATTGACTGCTCGGACCTATATTGTATTAGCCTTCATCGCAGCCGAATTCCGAACTTTACCGGCAGTTTAGCTCGTCTCCGACATTGGCCGGCCGGCTTTCATTATTATAAAACCTGGACCAATTTAGACACTCTCCCATGTAATGGGTCTTCGTATTTTAAAGCAATTATATGTTTATGAAACCATATTGATCTCTATTTGAATTAGTGAATATGTGGAACCAATCGCAGTGCGTTTCAGACAGATTTTTAGATTAAAAAGCTCACTTGATCTACAGCCTTTATATTCTGAATTAATAAATAATTACACAAAGCGAAGCTTTTAGATGAAAATAAAAAAAAATCTTGAGTTTTTGTGTAAGAAAGCACAGTTCTAAGAAGGCTTTAGGCGCGGTTGATTGTTTCGTCAATTTGAGCTAAAGTGCATTGAAAGATAAAATTCCGAAAAAAATTAGAAAAAAAAATCGACGGCTGCGCGAAATGGATACCTGAAACTGACATCTCAAGAAATCTTGTTAGCACAGCAGCTGTGGACCCTACGTATTTAAGATAATGCAATAAATTCAGATGCTTAATTAGATACCGCTGAGAATTAACAAACTGGACCAAAGACTAGAAATCAGGATAACTTGACGACTGAAATAATGACTGTAAATTCGAGTCAACCTGAGAAGTCGTTTATCGCACAAGCGGGAAACAACGTATTTGTCACGTTTATGGTGTGTATTTCTCTGACAGGAGCTCTAACGAATGCTATGGTTATTTTCGCGATATTTGCCAACCAAAACTTGAAGACGAAGACGAATTTCATCGTTGTCAGTTTAGCCATTTCAGACTTGTTTGTGGTCACTGTTGCCATTCCACTACGATTGCTGGGAGATTTAAATGGCTCAAAGGATAATTTGGTTCCTTGTAGCGTGGTCATTGCTTTCACGGTTTTATTTGATGGTTTGTCAAGGCTGAATATTGTACTGCTAACGTTTGAGCGGTTTATTGCCGTCAGATTTCCATTTTGGTATCAAAAACACGCGTCAAAGAGAAGAGTTTTCATTGCAATCGCTGTTTGCTGGACTCTGATGGCAATATTTGCCATTTCTCTGTTAACTGGAGTTGGTGTTCGCGGTGAAAAGGATGAGAAAAATGCCGAATTAACAAGAAAAACATCAATCTGTCTTTTGTCGACCACACTTTCCCAGCCTGCTGTCATGATTTTTACAATAGCATTCTGCTCAATTCCAATCCTCATAGTTGTCCCTGTAAACTGTTATTTGATAAAGGTGAGCTATCGACAAATGAGGAGCATTCACGGCTTACACATGAGCGTGGAAGCGAACTTGCACGGATCAAACGGCGCAACTCGACAGAGAGATTTTGCGTCGGCACAGAGAAAAATAGGGAGGATGGTAGCGATGCTGGTGTTTTTATTTCTTATTCTCGTCGCTCCTATAACAATTATAGATCTCATCGAGACATTAGGTGAAGTTTCTATCCCAACTTATTTGACTAAAACTGCTGTATGTATGATATACTTAAACACAGCTCTGAATATGTTTGTTTATGCTGCCTTCAACAAGGCCTTTCGAGAAGCTTTTTACAGGATATTTGAACAGATTAAAACATTTATAGATTCGCATTGCTGCTTTAAGTAGCTAAGACAATGGAGCATCGTCTTCCCAAAGCATTTCAGTAGTCTTAATGACAGTTAAATCTAGCACAAAATACGAATTTTGTTTTCTTGATTTAATGATATTAAAATCTTTAGTTTGACTTCTGTTTTACTTTTTTGATCTATTTGACACTTGCAGCTGTCCTTTTAAAACAAACTTTTCAAAATGCAAATTTTGCTCCCAAAACAAATCATCTTTGGAAGACGACTTGCTTAAAGCTAATTCCACTTTTACCAGGGAAAATAGAGGAGCGCTTATAAATTTCATGTTGAATTATCTATTAAATGCCAAAATCAATAACAGTAATTTGTACGTAATTGTGTTAGATTTCGGACTTTGCACTTTTCAGCTGCATGTGAAAACTCTGTTTTGGCTATCAAGACCATGGCAACATGTTTAAATGTCTATCGCAATTAATCATTTAGGAGTCAAAGCGAGGTGCCAAAAACTCGCAAACGTGACCATTTGCAAGCGTGGGAAAAACTCCGTGAACCAAGCCACGATTAATTGGCTTTGGCTTTTACGTGATTGGCTAAAAAATTAACTCGCTCGGTGCGGCCAAAGTGTTTTTAATTGTATAAGATAGAGCCGGCTGAATACACAATAGGATGGGATGCTAGCAATTTGACATTTTTTGTTTTTCAACATTCACAATTTGTAGGAGGCACTTGGCTAATGATTACGGCGTTTTGCTAATAAAGTAAATTACTTTACTTTTGTGTAGAACCTATGACATTAGTCGAAGGAACCCTTCTAGTTTACGTGATAAAACTATATTCACGATAAAAATTTATAAGAAAGAAGATTTGATAAAGTTCAAGTCGGGTTTCGAACGTAACCGGGAAAATACAAAATAAATACTGACAAAAAGCTTGGCAGGGGGCCTGGGGTACTGCTATAGAATAGTAATTTATTCGTCTTGCTGTATATTATTTTTCAAATGCAATTTTTGCCTGTTTTTTAAGACTGAAGTTTTAATTCAGAGGAAGTTTAGTGGCCAGTCATGGCTCGAAGAGCTCTTTGATTTCTGTCTTAAGTCCGCTTATAACAGTTAATTTTTTTGACCTCGAGCAAAAGAAATTTAAGAGAAACTTGATGTCTTCCTACTTTGCTATTAGGGCACCATCCTACCTAAGTGTGCGCACTAGGATGTTCTATATCGCCTGTTGGAATACTTTAGTAGCTGGCTACTGGCAACCTAACTGGCTAAACTGGCGTCTACCAATCGATCTGAGAAGTCCCTCGGAGGTCATAAAAGCCGTTACGCACAGAAAAACTTTAAAGACTTCAAACTCTGCATGGACAATGTTGGTGTTACAAGAAAGAATCTCGCAGAAACATGATTGCCTTTGTGCCCTATTAGCTGTGTTAAGTTCGCAAGGTATCGTGGTAAAATGTACAGCCACTATCTTTTCTTCGTACGGTGGATTTTCGCATTCAAAACCTCAAAGGCTCATGTTGTGTATAAAAATTACTCTCAAAATTCGTAATTAATTTGACAGCTGCGACCTATTCAGCTTGAGTTAGATGACATTCTGGAAGCCTGGAAGTTTCAGGTCCAAGGATTGTAGGAAAGATAGGGAAGCTGATGAGCGCACAGCACATAGTTAATAGAGAGAAATTGTTAGGAAGCCCGGCAAACGTCAAAGGAGCAAACAAAGAGGCCAAGATTTATGTTGTAAGGTCCACGACCCTGCACATCTTTTGTTTTTGCGCTCATACACTTTGCATAAATTATGTAATCGCAATGTTTCTATTGGTTAGTTGCACCAGCACACATAACCCCCTATTGTATTTTGTCAGCTTTTGTGCAGGGTCAAACCCCAAAATAGCAAACAAAAATATACAACAAAGAACTTCAGTTCGCCGGGCTTCATAACCATTCCCTCTATATTAACTTCCTTATTGTTACTTATTTTCGCGGGAACTTAATTTCGCGAAAATGGAACGGGCATATTTCGCAGGACTTTATTTTCACGATAAGGCCAAAAAGTACGTTAAAAGAATTAAAAATACGTCAGAAACGTCAAGAATAAATATTCGCGGGTCTTTAATTTTGCGATATTTTGAAAATTGCGAAAAAAAGTAAAGTTTCGATCAGGAAGGAAGAACTAATCCTCAGTCCAGCTTTTTTGCTCTCTCGATTAAGCTTCCTTTTACGTTTGCTGGTCTCCTACAATTGAAAAGCCTGGAACAGACTTTCATAACATAAAAGAACCACGCAAGACGAGAAACATAATTGTATTTTTTTTTATTGTCCTACGAATACGCCTTTTTATTACATAACAAAAATAGACAATTGGAATGCGCGCAACAAAAATCAGCCAATCAGATTACGTTATTGCTAGCCCAATGTCCACAAACAATTCAAATTATTCTAATTAAATAATCCCCATACATTTTCTTATAGCACTGTTGGGAGAATTTGTTTAAAGTTTAAAGCAATTTCCCTTTGGTGATCATTTTATTAATTCTCATATCCTCTTCTTTTGATTCAGTATTGATTGAGGAGAATTTGATGTGTCTCTTGGGTCTTAAAGGGGTAAGCTAACAGATATAAGACGTATTTAGTCAAAAAATAGGACATTTGTATGGACGACGTTCTAAGATTATGAAAAGTATATTCGCATGAAAGTTTCCTTGGAAATCTTAAAGAGGTTAACCCTTAACATGCTAAGCGCGGATTATTCCGGGATTTGGAGGAATGGCCATTCTGCCACTTATGTCGTCACCAATTTACACGTCAGCAGATTTTTGTTATTTGCGTCTTATAGAGCTTGCATAGATCTTTCCACAACTGTCCATCTTCAAATTACTGCATTCCGACAGAGCTAATCGAAAAAAAAGTGATCAGTTTTTGTTGTACAATTGGTGCTATTAAAAACAGGCCAAAATACCCGTACTTGATCATGATCTCCTTTCCAGGGTTTTCCATTGATTCAGATCAAAACTTTTCAGGCCATTAGAAGGGGTGCACAGAGTAAAAGATAGAGAGAATAAGAAAGCAGAGAAAAACGAAAAGGAAAGGAGCAAGGAAAAAAATCGGAACGGTTGAGCAAAAAGTCCAAATTTTGGCTTATGCGCATGCGCCAAAGTAAAATCTTGTACATTTTTACATGGAAATTACATCAAAATCTTCCTGCATTGTCAGAAAGTGCATTTTTAGCAAATTTAGAGAAATTTCGAACCGTAGAGCCAAGAAAATCGATGAACGGTTAAAGAAACGCGTTTTTGGGAATAATTTCAGCATATTAAGGGTTAAACTGATATCAAGAAGTGCTGTCCTAACCTCTTCAATAGTTACACGGTCTCCCACAAGACCTACAGAGCCAACGCTTACCATAAATGGTTTTACAGCCCATAATAAAACCTTTTCTTGTTTTGCTTTGGGAATCGTTGCATTCTATCAGTATGACGCATGTGTTTGAAAAAGGATACTGTTTCAATGACGGTATTTTCAGCTCTCTCTTTCGGCTATAGACGAAAACAAGGTCTGGCCAGTCTCAAGGCTGGTCGGCTTTTTCGGTGGTCGTCACTGAATCAGAACACTGAAACTGTCAATAAATGGCTGATTGTACCAAAGTCACTGTGTATTGCAATGGGCAGAATGTCTGGACGTGCTGGTAAACAAGCTGCTTTTCACTTTAATTTTACCAAGACTCGGTCATCTGGTGGCAACCTGGGTTTGTAGAAAACTTCATGGAGGCATTAGTAGCGGAAATAACAAAAAGATTCCAAGAATTATTCCTATTTGATGCATGGACAGTGAAACAAAACGTAAAAACCCTTGAATGATTGCATGAAGACCCGTCTTTTGAAGTTCTTTGTTTAGAAAAATATCTTTATGTAAAACAACATGACAGGAATGGAAGCAATTGCGTGTGGATGTTAATCATTTATTAAAAGTTACGAACCCATTTTATTTCACACTGTTGTCTTTTCAGCTTCATACATGAAACATAAGTTCTCCTTAGGTAAATCTCATACATTCCTTATGAGGTTAGTTCCAGTTAGCCACTACCCTCTCGAAAACCTCTATTAGCGTTATAGACACTACCTCAATTGTTTTGTAGGGCTAGGGGCATTGTTGTGACATGTTTTAAGAACCAAATACACGTCTGGTTCCGAAAGGTAGTGGGCGACTCGTAAGTTCAGAGAATTCTGTGATACCTGCATAGTAACTGGTAAATTATCCTTAATACTCACAATCATGCATCATTGGAAAAATCTCCACCCTTTATAGCTGTACAAGTCAATAGCCCACCGGTTTTTTTCGTCCTGGCTTCACTGCAGCTGGGGCAACACCAAAATAACCTGTAAAGACTGAGCTTCGAGATGAGTGAATAACAGTAAACGCATGACTTGAGTCGCTCATTATTTA